>NC_056044.1:16590044-16695430 GCF_004379255.2 Salvia splendens | reverse complement strand
GGAAGCAGATATGTGGAAAAAAAAAAGAAAAATCGGTGGAAGAAATGTAGAAAGAAAAGCGAAAAAAGAAGAAAAAAATAGAGGAGGAGATATGTGGAAAAAAAGGTAAAAAAAAGAAAAAATTGGTGGAACAGATCTAGAGAAAAAAAAAAAATAGAGCAGAATAAAAAAAGAGACGGGGAGCATCGTGATGGAGTAGTGGGGAGGGGAAGAAGACGATTTGGCGAGGCTTCAACTTAAAGCACTACTTGAAGAGAAATCAAGAGCGGAAAATGAGAATGCAAACTTGCCTAGGGAAAACCAGCTACCTGAATCAGCTAGTGGAGTACCCTCGCTTAACAGATCCGAAATCGCATAAACATAAGGTAAGATCATTCTTTTATTTCCTAACACTGATTTTAATCCACAGTATGCATGGATTTTGACCTTTTTATAACTTCAGCTGTTTATGAAAATACCATTATTCATTTATGTTTTGTTTTCAAGAAAAGTACATATATGGCTTGCTTGAGTGCAGGATTAGTTTTATATTCACAACATTTTTCTGTTAATTGTTTTCTTACAGCAAAGGCCAATCTTAGGTTTAGATATTTATCTTCAAATCATTACTATTCTTGAATAGATGCATTCTGATCTCCTGCTGAGGTGTTAAATTTAGTTTTTTCTCCCTACAGCTTGCTTTCAATGGCGCTTCATGGTTTTATTCTTCACATTTAAACACGAAAATATTTTGTGGAGTACTTTTTAGATGGCGCATTTCGTCCCTTTGAATGTCACACTATTCCTTGAATGCTTCACTTTCAAAGGTAAATTTTATAACAGATAAGACATTAAGTAGAAAGTGAAATGATAAAGAACATTTCTTGGAGATTGCAGTAAGCGGTTGCACAACAACAGTGGATAGGGAATTAGCCCCCCCCCCCCTTTCCAGGTTTTTTGGGAGATCAAGGCCTAGTACTTTTATATAATACATATTCTGGTGGATTTTGCGTCTCCTCTCAACTGATGCCGATAAATTATCTCTATTGAGAATGTAGGAATTCTATTTTATATCTATTCCTAATTATTTTAATCTTAACTTTTAGATGACCAATTTTATTTGATCACTTAAGGAGGGTTTTATAGCTATACGATGATGAATCTTTTATTCATTTTTATCTCATTTTCTTATTCTTTCTCCTATTGTTTGCCAGAGGGGGTTTGTTCAGGCTCACCCTAATGATGGTTGTCTCGAAAATTTCGGTCTTAAACATGGATGGCATGCTTTGATGGTTATGGCTGAAGTAATATCCGCCAAACACATAGAACATGTAGTGTACTGTTTTTCCAGCTAGGTTGAACAAAAATAAGTAAGTTCTTGTGTATGTGTGGGTCAATGAAAATATATCATTTTTAATATCTGTTATGATAGAGCATAGCACGATTGTTTTACATTTGTTCCACCTCAAGCAAATGGCTATCAACTACTGTTGGGGTGGGGGGACCTCAGTAGAAGTTTTTTTTCCTACCTTCTTTTTCCAGTGATTGGTTCTGTTGAGAACCTGATTCCAAACTGATCTTTATTGATTTTAATAGTTTCAATTCTTATGCAAGACTTTCATTGATTTTGGTTTCTTCAATATTATATGTATTTTAGGCACTGTGTACCTATCCATCAGATTTTTATCTTAAGTTACTTAAGTTTCATTAGCAAATATTTAGCCAAATGTAGGTTGTGTTATTGTATTAAAATTGCATGCATATTCGTTCTTTAATAAATTGAAAATGCAAGGTAGAGAATGTATGTGCTAGTAGATAGATGATTCGAAGAAGTTGCTTGTCTAGTTTTATGTATATACACTCAGATTTCTTATGAAGCTCTAACCTTTCTCTCAGCAGGACTTTCGTAATCAGTCAACAATAGGCCAGAAAGTGTAGAAAGAAACATGGAAGGGTTGGTTGGAATAAGGGTTGGAAAAGAAGAAAAAAAATAGAAAAAAGAAGAAAAAAAGAGGAAGCAGATATGTGAAAAAAAAAGAAAAATCGGGTGGAAGAAATGTAGAAAAAAAAGCGAAAAAGAAGCAAAAAAAGAGGAAGGAGATATGTGGAAAAAAAGGTAAAAAGAATGAAAAATTGGTGGAACAGATCTAGAAAAAGAAAAAAATAGAGCAGAATCAAAGAAACGGACGGGGAGCTTTGTGATGGAGTAGTGGGAGGGGAAGACGATGATTTGGCGAGGCTTCAACTTAAAGCACTACTGGAAGAGAAATCAAGAGCGGAAAATGAGAATGCAAACTTGCCTAGGGAAAACCAGCTACCTGAATAAGCTAGAGGAGTACCCTCGCTTAACAGATCCGAAATCGCATAAAAATAAGGTAAGATCATTCTTTAATTTCCTAACACTGATTTTAATCCACGGTATGCATGGATTTTGACCTTTTTATTCTGACTGAATGATACTAATGATTTTTAATCATGGCCTAGGGCCAAAGTATTTTGATTTTTAAGTTGTCTGATGCATTTGTCTTCATGTCAGAGTGTCTGTGCTGAACGCTGCAAAGGAACTAGATGGAGAATGTCTGTTTGCTATCCAATTTTTTCTTATTCATGAAATTAAGAGGTGAAGAAAATAGAAGCAGAACATTTTCTGCCAGCGTGTCAAATTTTGGTTGGTCTCTGACTTGTATTTATTTTTTAAATAGGTCTCAGAACTATTGGAGAGATCAGCAAAGTATATCAATCATCATCAGGAATCTGACCTGGAAAAGTTGCAAAAGATGAGGAAACTCCTCCCCAACAGAGAGCTCTAAAGATAAAAAAGAAAATGGTCCAGACTCGGGAAAAGCACCCAGTATAGTAATGAAGATAACAAGTATAGTTTAGGGTTCCGTCTAAGACTGTCCGTGAAAGGTACCACAAATATTGCTTCCTTCACTTTGGGAAATTATTGCAAATTCAATTTATAGACAGCTAAATAGAGACCCCCTGGTATCTACACAACCCATAGTGCCATTGTTTTGAAGGCTGAAAGTGATACTGACAAGGAAGAATGGATAAATACAGTAAGAAATATCATATCATCAGTTCAAATGGAGGTCAAGTGAAGGGTGAATCTGACCCTCCATTGCGCAAAGTCTTTCCGATTGTTCTCTTGTAAGTTCATTAGTTTCCAAGCACTGCCAAAATTTTCCAACATTTATGTCCTTATAAGTTCATTAACTTTATGGACATAATAAGTCCTTAAAGTTGTACTTATTGCTGTTAAAATTTTCAGCCGCTTGATTTATAAAATCTAAATGTTTGGCTTATTTTAGTTTCTTTCCGTTTATGAATTAGAATTTTGATTGGGGTGCCTCTATGCTCATTTACTCCTTGTGTCCTTTGAAATATTCCAGACGTGAAGCCTCATGAATTTGTGTTTTATAATTGTTTCAGCATAGGTTGTATTTGTATGCTAAACTTTCTCTTTAATATCTTTATTACTCTGACAAGATACTATATGTGATGAAGGTATGGATGCCCAAGTTGCATATGGTTTCCACCATTTACGCAATCAAAAACATTACCTTGCACATAGTCCTATTTCATATAAGCTAAGATCATTCTTTTATTTCCTAACACTGATTTTGATCCGCGGAACGCAGCCTGCATGTATTATAGTTTCCCTTATTCACACACCACGCCTATACATACGGACTTGTAGTAGTCACCATACCATCATCCCTTGATCTTTGTTGTTCCTAGGTCCTCATTATTTTCAGTGATTGGTTCTGTTGAGAACCTGATTCCAAACTTGATCTTTATCGATTTTATTAGTTTTCAATTCTTATGCAAGACTTTCATTGATTTTGGTGTCTTCGATATGATATGTATTTTAGGCATTGTGTAACTATCCATCAGATTTTTATCTTAAGTTACTTAAGTTTTTATTAGCAAATATTTAGCCTAATGTAGGTTTTGTTATTGTATTAAAATTGCATGCATATTCCTTCTTTAATAAATTGAAAATGCAAGGTAGAGAATTGTATGTGCTAGTAGATAGATGATTCGAAGAAGTTGCTTGTCTAGTTTTATGTATACACACTCAGATTTCTTATGAAGCTCTATCCTTTCTCCCAGCAGGACTTTCGTAATCAGTCAACACTAGGGCAGAAAGTCTAGAAAGAAACATGGAAGGGTTGGTTGGAATATGGGTTGGAAAAGAAGAAAAAAAATAGAAAAAGAAGAAAAAAAAGAGGAAGCCGATATGTGGAAAAAAAAAGAAAAATCGGTGGAAGAAATGTAGAAAAGAAAGCGAAAAAGAAGAAAAAAATAGAGGAAGGAGATATGTGGAAAAAAAGGTAAAAAAAATGAAAAATTGGTGGAACAGATCTAGAAAAAGAAAAAAATAGAGCAGAATCAAAAAAGAGACGGGGAGCATCGTGATGGAGTAGTGGGGAGGGGAAGAAGACGATTTGGCGAGGCTTCAACTTAAAGCACTACTAGAAGAGAAATAAGAGCGGAAAATGAGAATGCAAACTTGCCTAGGGAAAACCAGCTACCTGAATTAGCTAGTGGAGTACCCTCGCTTAACAGATCCGAAATCGCATAAAAATAAGGTAAGATCATTCTTTTATTTCCTAACACTGATTTTAATCCACGGTATGCTTGGATTTTGACCTTTTTATTCCGACTGAATGATACTAATGATTGTTAATCATGGCCTAGGGCCAACGTATTTTGATTTTTAAGTTGTCTGATAGCATTTGTCTTCATATCAGAGTGTGTATGCTGAACGCTGCAAAGGAACTAGATGGAGAATGTCAGTTTGCTATCCAATTGTTTCTTATTCATGAAATTAAGAGGTGAAGAAAATAGAAACAAAACATTTTCTGCCAGCGTGTCAAATTTTGTTACGTCTCTGACTTGTATTTATTTTTTAAATAGGATCAAGAACTATTGGAGTGATCAGCAAAGTATATCAATCATCATCAGGAATCTAACCTGGAAAAAGTTGCAAAAGATGAGGAAACTCCTCCCCAAAAGAGAGCTCTAAAGATAAAAAAGAAAATGATCCAGATTCGGGAAAAGCACCCAGTCTAGTATTGAAGATAACAAGTATAGTTTAGGGTTCTGTCTAAGACTGTCCCTGAAAGGTACCACAAATATTGCTTCCTTCACTTTGTGAAATTATTGCAAATTCAATTTATAGACAGCTAAATAGGGCCCCCCGGTATCTACACAGCTTACAATGCCTTTGTTTTGAAGGCTGAAAGTACTACTGACATGACAGAATGGATAAATACACTAAGAAATATCGCCAGCTCAAAAGGAGGTCAAGTGAAGGGTGAATCTGGACCCCCATTGCGCCAAAGTCTTTCCGATGGTTCTCTTGTAAGTTCATTAGCTTCCAACCACTGCCAAATTTAAGGACGTAAGTCCTTAAAGTTGTTCTTATTGTCGTTAAATTTGTCAGCCGCATGATTTATAAAGTCTAAATGTTTGGCTTGTTTTAGTTTCTTTCCGTTTGCGAATTAGGATTTTGGTTAAGGTGCTTCTATGCTCATTTACTTCTTGTGTCCTTAGAAATATTCATTGGTGAAGCCTCATGAATTTGTGTTTTGTAATTATTTCAGCATAGCTTCGTATTTATATGCTAAAATTTCTCTTTAATATGTTTATTACTCACACTCTGACATGATACTATATGTTATGAAGGTATAGATACCCAAATGGTTTTCACCTAAGGTAAGGTCATTCTTCCATTTCGTAACACTGATTTTGATAAATGGGATGCTTGATATTCTAATATAATGATCCAACATCAAGATTAGTAGTCACCACACCAATCCTCCCTCGACCTCTGTTGTTTCAACATCCTCCTGATTTTTCAAAGATTGGTTTTGTTGAGAACCTATTTATTCCAAATATGATCTTTATCGAGTTTAATAGTTTTCAATTCGTATGCAAGACTTTCATTGATTTTGGCGTCTTCGATATGAAATGTATTGTTGAGAACCTATTTATTCCAATTTGATCTTATTTTAGTTTAATAGTTTTCAATTCGTATGCAAGACTTTCATTGATTTTGGCGTCTTCAATATGATATGTATTTTTGGCATTGTGTAACTATCCATTAGATATTTATCCTATGTCTTCGAACTTGGAACGAGCATGAAGAAATTAATAGGTAGATGACATGCATATTCCTTCTTTAATAAGTTGAAAATGCTTGAATTGTATTTGCTAATAGGTAGATGATTCAAAGAAGTTGCTTTTCTAGTTTTATGTATATACACTCAGATTTGTTATGATGCTCTAACCTTTCTCCTTGCAGGACTTTTGTAATCAGGCAACACTAGGGCAGAAAGTGCAGAAAGAAACATGAAAGGGTTGGAATAAGAGCAAAATGGGGAGAAAAGAAGAAAAAACACAAAAAAAAGAAGAAAAAAAATGAGGAAGCAGATATGTGGAAAAAAAGGAAAAAAAGAAAAATCGGTGGAAGAAATGCAGAAAAAAAAGAGAAAAAGAAGAAAAAAAGAGAGGAAGGAGATGTGGAAAAAAGGTAAAAAAAAGAAAAATTGGTGAAACAGATCGAGAAAAAGTAAAATACAGAGAGCAGAATCAAGGAAAGAGTTCGATGAAAATGTGAAGAAAAAAATAGCAAGAATAAGCTGTTGAAGGAAGTGACGGGGAGCTTTGTGATGGAATAGTGGGAGGGGAAGACGATGATTTGGCGAGGCTTCAACATGAAGCACTTCTGGAAGAGAAATCAAGACCGGAAAATGAGAATGCAAACTGGACTAGAGAAAACTAGTTACCAGAATCAGCTAGTGGAGTACCCTTGCTTAAAAGATCCAAAATCGCATGAAAATAAGGCTGCCAAATCTTCTCTCATGGGTTGTCTCGTGAAGCTTCTTCCCAGTATCTACATCCTGAAGTGCCGTTGTTTTGTAGGATGAAAGTGCTACTGACAAGGCAAATTGGATAAATAAACTAACATATATATCATCAGTTCAAAAGGAGATCAAGTGAAGGGTGAATCTGGCCCTCCATTCCGCCAAAGTCTTTCTGATAGTTCTCTTGTAAGTTCATCAACTTCTTAGCATTGCCAAATTTGTCCAACACTTATGTCCTTATTGCCGTGAAATTTGTCAGCTGCTTGGTTTTTAAATTCTTAATGTTTGGCTTGTTTTATGTATATGCATTTAGATTTCTTATAAAGCACTAACCTTTCTCCCTGCAGGACTTTTGTTAAAGTGGAGTATGAAAACTAATGGGTGAAGCTGCGGATGGTTCGTGTTGAATGGATAAACAGGACAAGTCAGTTCCTAGACTTGCCCAATTACTTATACAAGCAATGTCTTTTCATGATTTCATGACATATACTTTCCATGACCTCTGCAGCTTGGGTACACGAAGAAGCAGGAAGAGAGGCATTTTCGTGGTGTCATCACACTGGAGGTACTTTATGGCCGTGTGATGCACATTTCACTGAGCACTCTTGTTTAGTCCTAGAATATGTTTATATGCCACAAGCAGAAATTGTTGCATGTTGTGGAGCTATATGACTCAAACATGTTTCACTGGAATGATGTCCTACACAACTCTTCTTTATTCGAACTTCTGGTACATTATATTTTATCTTGATTTTCATTATTCTTATTTGAGCTCTATATTGATGGCATTATGTTTGAATCTGGATTACCTTACCTATCCAGGGTTCTGGCTTGATTGTGGTTTCTAGCTTTAAAGGCAATTATCTCATGTTGCATATGGTTTCCACCATTTACGCAATGAAAAACCTTACCTTGCTCAAGGTGCCATTTCAAATAAGGTAAGATCATTCTTTTTTTCCTAACACTGATTTTGATCCACGGGATGCATGAATTTTGACCTTCTTATTCTGACTAAATGATACTAACGATTGTTAATCATGGCCTAGGGCCAACGGTATTTTTAAGTTGTCTGATGGCATTTCTCTTCATGTCAGAGTGTGTATTCTGAACGCAGTGATGCGATATTGCTGGTTGTCATACCTGCACCGGTTCCAGAGGTTGCATCAGCCAAAACTATTAGTATTGCATAGGAACTTGGTGGAGAATGTCAGTTTGCTATCCAGTTTTTTCTTATTCATGAAATTAAGAGGTGAAGAAAATAGAAACAGAACTTTTTCTGCCAAAGTGTCATATTTTGTTACGTCTCTGACCTATATTTATTTTTTAAATAGTTACAAGAACTATTGGAGTGATCAGCAAATATCAATCGTCATGAATCTAACCTAGAAAAAGAAAATGAGCTGGATACGGGAAAAGCACCCAATAGAGTATTCAAGATAACAAGTAGAGTTCCATATAAGACTGTCCTGAAAGGTACCACAAATATTGCTTCCTTCTCTTTGTGAAATTATTGCAAATTCAATTGATAGACAGTTAAATAGAGCCCCCCGGTATCTACCCAGCTCATAGTGCCGTTGTTTTGAAGGCTGAAAGTGCCACTGACAAGACAGAATGGATAAATACACTAAGAACTATCGTCAGCTCAAAAAGAGGTCAAGTGAAGGGTGAATCTGACCCTCCATTGCGCCAAAGTCTTTCAGATGGTTCTCTTGTAAGTTCATTGGCTTCCAACCACTGCCAAATTTTTCCAACACTTATGTCCTTATAAGTCCATTAACTCTAAGGACATAATTCCTTAAAGTTGTTCTTATTGCTGTTAAATTTGTCAGCCGCTTGATTTATAAAGTCTAAATGTTTGGCTTGTTTTAGTTTCTTTCCGTTTGCGAATTAGGATTTTGGTTGAGGTGCTTCTATGCTCATTTACTTATTGTGTCCTTAGAAATATTCAGTGGTGAAGCCTCATGAAGTTGTGTTTTATAATTATTTCAGTATAGCTTTGTATTTATATGCTAAAATTTCTCTTTAATATGTTTATTATTGCACTCTGACAAGATACTATATGTGATGATGGTATTATGGATACCCAAGTTGTATATGGTTTCCACCATTTACGCAATGAAAAACCTTACCTTGCTCAAGGTCTCATTTCAAATAACGTAAGATCATTCTTCCATTTCCTAACACTGTTTTGATACATGGGATGCATATTATTCTGATATAATGATCCCACATCAAGATTGGTAGTCACCACATCAATCCTCCCTCGATCTCTGTCGTTCCAACGTCTTCTTGATTTTCAGTGATTGGTTTTGTTGAGAACCTATTTATTCCAAATTTGATCTTTATCGATTTTAATGGTTTTCAACTCTTATGCAAGACTTTCATTGATTTTGGCGTCTTCAATATGATATGTATTTTTGGCATTGTGTAACTATCCATTAGATATTTATCTTATGTCACTTAAGTTTTTATTAGCATATATTTAGGCAAATGTAGGTTGTGTTATTGTATTAAAATGGCATTCGTATTCCTTATTTAATAAGTTGAAAATGCAAGGTAGAGAAATTGTATGTGCTATTAGATAGATGATTCAAAGAAGTTGCGTATCTAGTTTTATGTATATACACTCAGATTTGTTATGATGCTCTAACCTTTCTTCCTGCAGGACTTTTGTTATCAGGCAACACTAGGGAGCTTCCTGCAGGACTTTTGTTATTAGGCAACACTAGGGCAGAAAGTGTAGAAAGAAACATGGAAGGGTTCGAATAAGAGCAAAATGGGGAGAAAAGAAGGAAAAAACAGAAAAAGAAGAAAAAAAGAGGAAGCAGATATGTGGGGAAAAAAAGGAAAAAAAAGAAAAATCGGTGGAACAGATGTAGAAAAAAAGGAAAAGAACAGAAAAAATTGTGGAACAGATCTAGAAAAAGAAAGAGTTCCAAGAAAATGTGAAGAAAAAAATAGTTAGAATAAACTGTTGGAGGAAGAGACGGGGAGCTTCGTGATGGAGTACTGGGAGGGGAAGATGACGATTTGGCGAGTCTTCAACTTGAAGCACTTCTGGAAGAGAAATCAAGACCGGAAAATGAGAATGCAAACTTGACTAGGGAAAACTTGATACCTGAATCCGCTAGTGGAGTACCCTCGCTTAACTGGTCTGAAATCGCATGAAAATAAGGCTCTCAAATCTTCTTTAAGGGTTGGTGTCTCGTGTAGCTTCTTCCCGGTCTTGTTTTGTAGGATGAAAGTGCTACCGACAAGGCAGAATGGATAAAAAACTAAGACATATCATCAGTTCAAAAGGAGGTCAAGTGAAGGGTGAATCTGGCCCTCCATTGCGCCATAATCTTTCCGATGGTTCTATTGTAAGTTCATCAACTTCTTAGCATTGTCGTTATTTCTTTATTGCCGTGAAATTTGACAGCTGCTTGGTTTTTAAATTCTTAATGTTTGGCTCGTTTTATGAATGTACACTCAGATTTCTTATGAAGCACTAACCTTTCGCCCTGTAGGACTTTTGATAAAGAGGAATACGAAAACTAATTGCTGAAGCTGTGGATGGTTCGTGTTGAATGAATAAACAGGACAAGTGAGTTCCTTGACTTGCCCAATTACTTATAGAGGCAATGTCTTTTCATGATTTCATGACATATACTTTCCATGACCTCCGCAGCTTGGGTACACGAAGAAGCAGGAAGTGAGGCATTTTCATGGTGTCATCAATACAGGAATTCATCCACTTATGGAGCTTCTGGTTCGTTATTCCTTTCTGGTCATCGTTTTATTTCTCAATTTTCATAACTAATTTACAATTTTTGAGAAGGATCGATGATGCATTAGTTTAAAACTGCTTTATCTATCTGATATTTCCGATTCGGAATTGAAGATACTCTTCTAGCTCCTGAGATCCATTTTTCGCATATTTACAGATTTGTTCAGTGTTGAAGATAAGCATCCGAGATGAGAAAACATTAATGTCATCCTTGCCCTTTGATTTAGAAATGAAGAAAATCAATGGGGAAATTATACTCCGAGATGCTTATAACTTTGCATTCCTTCCTTCCATACTTTTTATGCTTTCCACTTTGTTAATATATTTGTTTTTATCGTTTTTTACTAAATCCATTGCTTTTCCCTTTAGTTTTCTAAACTTTTATTGATCTTCACAAATTCTTCCTCCTATTTTGATTGATGCCTTATTTTTGGATCAATGATGCTGTATATTACTGCGTTATCTATCTGTAATAAATTAGTTTTTGAAGATCCAATATCTAGAATTAATTTTCTCCCTGATATCCAATAAATCTAATGCTGTATATTACTGCGTCATCACAACAATCCTCCCTCGATCTCTGTCGTTCCAACGTCCTCTTGATTTTCAGTGATTGGTTTTGTTGAGAACCTATTTATTCCAAATTTGATCTTTATCGAGTTTAATAGTTTTCAATTCTTATGCAAGACTTTCATTGATTTTGGCGTCTTCATTGTAATATGTATTTTTGGCATTGTGTAACTAACCATTAGATTTTTATCTTAAGTAATTAAGTTTTCATTTGTAAATATTTAGCCAATTGTAGGTTGTGTTATTGTATTAAAATGGCATGCATATTGCTTCTTTAAAAAGTTCAAAATTTAAGGTAGAGAATTGTATGTGCTAGTAGATAGTTGGTTCAAAGAAATTGCTTATCTAGTTTTATGTAATATACACTCAGATTTCTTATGAAGCTCTATCCTTTCTCCCTGCAGGACTTTTGTAATCAGGCAACACTAGGGCAGAAAGTGTAGAAAGGCACATGGAAAGGTTAGAATAAGAGCGAAGTGGGGAGTAAAGAAGAAAAAACAGAAAGAAAAAAAATTGGTGGAATAGATCTAAAAAAGAAAAAAACAGAGAGCAGAATCAAAGAGAGTTCTAGGAAAATGTGAAGAAAAAAACACCAATCAATCACAACTATTATTTGTATAGCACACAAGGATTTGAGTTAATTCACAATTTTCCATGATTTATTTTTTACAAAGATTATATCTTACTTTCATAATTCTTAATTGTGCATCCCTAATGCAGATGATATACTCAGGATTATCCTGTTGCCAGCAAGGGTGGTTCTGCACACCATGCAGCAGTTATCCAGGTTTAAGGTTGGTTTTGTGTGACATTCTTGTAACTGACCAAACATTACTTCTTGAGTCGTTTGGTACTTAAAACATATTAAGTTGGATAATCTAGATAGGACTGTCCTATGCTGTTTTATAGTAATTATTTTGTCCTAAAAAGTATAGCTCACCGGTATCTACAGCCCATATAAGTTTGTCCTAAAAAGTACCACAAATATGGACAATCAAAACTTCCTACCATTGCCAAAGTCTTTCTGATGGATCTCTTGTATGTTCATGAACTTCCTAGCATTGCTATATCAAAGTTGTTCTAGTTGCTGTGAAATTTGTCAGTTGCTAGATTTTTAAATTCTAAATGTTTGACTCCTTTTTAGTTTCTTTCCATTTGTGTCCTTGGAAATTTTAAAGGAATGGTGTCATGTCTCTTGATTGATCCATTTAAGCAAATTTATAGTTGACAGGTGCAAGTCTTAGGAGGAGTGAAGTTGATATATTCTTCCTATTTTACGAAGAGCATCTCATAATATTATCTCATACATAAGATTGTTTCTATTTGCATCACATGAGGTTAGTTATCTAATTTTTTTTTATTTTAACTTAATGGTTTGGCAGCTCCACCATTGAAATTTATTGATTTGCCCGTAGTAGATTAGAGATATGTTGATGATTCAGTGGCAAGTACCTTCTTAACAAGATTCAATTTCACAGGCACCAGAAGTTGCATCAGCCAAAGCTATTACAATTGTAAAGGAACTAGATGGAGAATACAATTTGCTATCCTATTTTGTCTTATTCATGAAATTAAGAGGGGGGGGGGGGGAAATAGAAACGTTGTCTGATATTATGTGTTTGAGTAACTTATATTTAACTTTTAAATAGGTACAAGAACTGATGGATTTATCAGATCTGCAATAACCTTTTTATTATGTGTTTGAGTAACTTATATTTATTTTTTAAAATAGGTACAAGAACTGTTGGAGTGATCAAATCAGCGCTAACCTTACTCCTTGCAGGATATTTGTTAAAGAAGAGTACAAAACTATTACTAGGAGCCGCAAATGGGTGTCTTGAATGGAAAAACAGAAAAGTGAGTTCCTTGACTTGCACAACTACTTAAAGTAATGTCTTTTCATGATGTCATGACATAAACTTTCCATAACCTATGCATCTTGGGTACATGAAGAAGTAGGAAGAGAGGCATTTTCGTGGGTGGTGGTATCATTACACTGGAGGTACTTTATATTTGTGTGATACACATTTTACTTGGCCCTCTAGTTTAGTACTAAAATATGTTTATATGCTACACACGAGCTTCTAAAGATGTTAGAAACCGGGGGATTTTAAATAATATATTACGAAGACTAGGAAGTCATATGGAGGACGTGTTAGTACCTACTAATCAGAATGGTAGTATTTCATTGCTGCATGTTGTGGAGTTGTATGACTTGAACTTGTTTCAATGTTTTTGTCTTAATGGTCCATAACATCTGTAGGTTAATAAAAGTTTTCATATGATTTTATATAGCCGCGGAAGTTACATCTCGATTAACCAATCCTGTCATTTTGTTGTTGCAACACTCAGGAATGTCACTTTGAAGAAGCTACAAAAAATGAGGAAACTCCTCCTCAAAAGAAATGGTTCCACGACTTTTCGTAGGTAATCTTTTCCCAGTTTGTTGATTCTGACATATTTTTAAGTATTCAATATACTCCCTCCGTCCCACATCAAGTGATCAACTTTCCATTTTGGGTTGTCCCATCTCAAGTGATTGATTTCCTTTTTTAGCTAAAACCAAAACTTCAACCATCTCTTACTTTATTCTCTCTCTCTTACTTTATTCTCTCTTTCTTATTTTATTCTCTCTTTATCTCTCTTACTTTTTCCTCTCTCATACTTTACTCTCTCCACTTTAACTCAATACATATCATTTTCTTAATTCCCGTGCCGAAAAGAAATCCATCACATGAGATGGGACGGAGGGAGTATTTAATTATTTTGTATTTAACAATAATTATTTAATTTTATTTATAAATTTAAAATTATGTATTATAGTACTTAATAATAAAAATAATAACTATAATTATAATATTTATAGCTTATAATAATTATTATTATAATAGTAAAAAATTTGTTATTATTATTTATAATTGTTTTCTTACGCTAATAATTTATAATATTTTTCATAATTAAAATATAATTTGAATTATGGGTAATATAGTAATAAGTAACAATTATTATATTACTATTTATTTATAAATTATTAACTAATCAAGAATATCTTTATTAAATTTTGAATTTATGAGTTATATCTAATATACTATCAATAAATAATATTAATTAAGTTTATTATCATTCATTTATTATAATTATTATTATGTTACAAACTAATAAATTATTATTTTTCAATATAATAATCATTGATTATATAATAATTATCATTATCATTATTTTATTAATAAGAATTAATTATTATTATTATGTCAATTAGTGTATTTTGTTATTATTTCAATTACCTAATTAATTTTAATTGATTAATATACATTGAAAATCTTAACAATTTTATTCATGTGTACTGTGTGTATAGGGTGTGTATAGTGTGCGTGTAATGTATGTATTTTGTGTATACTTTGTGTTTTATTGTGTATACTTTGTTTATTTTGTGTATTGTGCGTGTGTTTTTTTGTGTATATTGTTGGTATTTTATGTTTTTTTGTGTATTTTGCGTTGTGTGTATATGTGCAGTGCTTTTTTTTAAAAATTAACTCCTATATAAGGGAGAAAATTACAAATAAAATCTTATACTATAGATATGAGGAAATTACAACTGATGTCAAGAGGGCTCGAACTCATCACCTCATGCAATAATGTCTAAGCTCCTTGCCGCTAGGACAAAGGCTTTGTACGTATATATGTATATGTGCAATGCTTTTAAGTATAGTGTGTGTCCAACGAGTATATTTTATGTATGTGTTTATAGCGCGTGTTATGTATATTTTCTTTGTACATATATTCTGTATATAGTGTGTGTTTATATTTTGTATATAACGCGTATTGTATTATTTGTGTATAGTGTGTGTTTTGTGTGTATTGTGTATTTTGTGTATAGTGTGTGAAGAGTGTATATTGTGGGTACAATGCTTGAATATTGTGTTTAATGTGTGTATATAATGTCTTTATAGTGTGTGTTATGCTATTTTCTGTACGTGTCTATTTTGTGTAGTGTGAGTGTAGAGTACTATGTGTATTTTGTGTTTAGTGTGTGTGGATAGTGCTTGTATTTTGTTTATAATGTCTCATAATGTGTGTTATGATAGTATTTTCTATACGTACAAATTTTGTGTATAATGTGAGTAGTGTGTGTATTTTGTGCAGTGTGTGTATAATGTGAGTAGTGTGGGTATTTTATGTAAACTGTGTATTTTATGCATAGTGCGTGTAAAGTGTGTGAAATGTCTGTGCAGTGTGTGTTTATATTTTGCGTGTATTATGTGATGTGTGTGTATGTGCAGTGTGTATATAAGGGTGCAATGTTTGTATTTTGTGTGTATAGTGTGTTTAGAGTGTGCTATGTGTGTATTAGTGTGTCTCGTGTGTAGTATGTGCACTGTGATTAATGTGTATTAAGTGTCTTTTGTGTTTTGTTTGATTAATATGTTTGGTTTGTGTATAGTTGCAATGAAATGTGCATATAGTGTGCGTCTAATGTGTATTTTGTGAATACTATGTAGTAAATGTATAGTGTTTTATATTGTGCGTATTGTATGTGTACTTTGTCTATAATGTGTGCGGTTTGTGTATAGTGTATTCAGTCCGTCTGTTTTGTGTATAGTGTATAGTGTATTTAGTCTGTTTGTTTTGTGTATAGCCCGTGTATTACGTGCAATATATGAAGTTTGTGTATTTTGTGGTTTGTGTATGTGCGGGTGTAGTGCTTATATTTTGTGTATTTTGGGTATATTGCATGTCTAGTGCATTTATTTTGTGTATTGTATTGTGTGCTATGTGGGTATTTTTTGTTCATGTATATTGTGTATAGTGTGTGATTTCTATCATGCATGTATATTTTGTGTATAGTGTCTCATTTCTGTAGTGCGTGTATTTTGGTGTATAGTGGGTATAATGTACAGATTTTGTGTATAGCAATATGCGTAGGTGTATTAATAATATTAAATTATAATTATAATTATTATTTTAATAGTAATAATATATTAATATTATAATAATAATTATTAGTATTTATGATTGTTTCATTAGTATTAAACTAATTAATTAACAATATATTAAATAATATTAATATAGTTATTTGAATTATGAATGGTATAATAATAAGTAAAAATTATTATTTTTAAAAATATATTAAATAATTATAATATAGTTATTTCAATTATGAATGATAAAATAGTAAGTAACAATTATTATTTTATTTTTTAATTATAAATTACTAATAAAAAATGTCTTTATTAAATTTTGAATTTATGAATTATATCTAATTAAAATATTAGTAAATAATTATAATTTAGTTTATTATCATTTTAATAATATTTATTATATTATTATTATTGTTATTATTATTATTATGTTACAAACTACTCCCTCCATCCCTGAAAATTTGGCGCCTATTTTCATTTTCGTCTATCCCTAAAAATGTCACCTTTCACTTTTATCATTTTTGGTAGTGGACCTTAATTTCCACTAACTCATCCTCATATTTATTATAAAACTAATATATAAAAGTAGGAACCACATGCCACTAACTTTTTCAACCCACTTTCTATTACATTTCGTAGAACCGTGTGCCGGGTCAAATGATGACAAATTATTAGGGACGGAGGGAGTAGTAAATAACATATTAAAGAAATCTAAATCTAATTGTATCATGCATTTATATTTGGTGCTATACATCTTCTATATATTTGGTGCTATACATCTTCTATACATTTGGTGCTATATCTATACATGTATATTTTCTGTGAGTAGTGTATGTATTTTGAGTATAGTGGTGTATTTTATGTATAGTATGTTTATAGTGTGTGCTATGTGTATATTTTCTACACGTATATTTCGTATAGTGTGTGTAGTTTGTATATTTTGTATAATGTGTGCAGTGTGTATGCTTTATGTACTGTGTGTAGTTGTTTATATTATGTATCTATATGTAGTGCACGACATTTTATGTATAGTGTATATTTAGTTTATAGTGTTTGTAATCTGCGTTTATAGCGTGTAGTGTACAGTGTGTGTATACTGTGAGTAGTGGTGTGTGTGTAATTTGTGTGTGTTTTGTGTATAGTATTATTAGTATGTTTATTTTGTGTATAATGTGCATGTAATGTGTATTTTTGTGTAGTGTGTAGTGTGTGTATACAATTTGTAGTGTGTAGTTAAAGTGTAATGTGAACTGTGTAAGGTGGTGTAGTGTGTAAATAGTGTATATTGTACAGTGTGTAAACTTTTTGCATAATGTATGTTTTTTAATAGTGTGGTTTGTGTAGTGTGTACATTATGTGTAATGTATGCAGCGTGTACATGTGCAATGTGTATTTTTTGTTGTATATATATATATATGTTGGTGCAATACATGTATTTTGTGTATATCGTATTTATAGTGTGTGCTATGTGTATTTTTGTGCATGTACGTTTGTGTAGTATGTATGTATATGTGTATTTTTGTGCATGTACTTTTGTGTAGTATGTATGTATTTTGTAGGTGTAGTTATCTGTATTTTTTGTAATGTGTAGTGCGTGCATTTTAAAATAAAGTTTATTTAGTTTATAGTGAGTATGTAATGTGCGTATTTTGTGTATAGTTTGATTACTATGTTTGGTTGGGGAATAGTTGTAACAAAATATGTGTATAGTGTGCGCAAAATGTGTGTACTTTGTCTATACTTAGTTTATTTTCTGTAATGTGTGTAAAGTGTGTTTCTTTTATGTATAGTGTGTTTAGTTTGTTTGTTTTGTGTGAAGTGTTTGTGTTTTTTGTATATTATGGGTATATTGTGTATATTTTGTGTATTTTGTGTTGGGTGCATGTGTGCGGTTCTTGTATTTTGTGTATAGCGTATGTCCAGCGCATATATTTTATGTATAGTGTGTGTTATTTATATTTTTATAGTGCATGTATAATTTGTGTATAGTGTGTATCTTGTGTGTATTGTGTGTGTAATACTTTGTCTATTATAATGTGTATGTTTTGTTTATAGTGTATTTATTCTGTTTGTTTCATGTATAGTGTGTGTATTCTGTGGAGTATATGAAGTGTGTGTAGTGTGTGTATTATTTTGTTGTGTGCATATGTGGATGCAATGCTTGTATTTTGTATATAGTGTGTTTTTAGTGTATGTGTTTTGTGTATTGTGTGTTATGTGTGTATTACATATACATATATATTTATGTATATCATGTGTATTATGTACACTATATGTTGGTTTAGTGCTTTTTTTTTGTGTGTAGAGTGTGTTTAGTGCATGTTGTATATAGAGCTTTTTCACATGTATAATGTGTGTTGTGTGTGTTTTGGGTTGTGTGTATACTTCTTATATTGTGTATAATTGTGTATTATCTATATGTATATTTGATTTATAGTGTATTTGGTTGTAGTGTGTGTATACTGTGTATGTATATTTGGTTGTAGTGCATTTTGTGTATAATGTATATTTTATTGTAGTGCATTTTGACTATAATGTATACTGTATGCATTTTGTGTATAATGTATATTTTATTTATAGTATGTGTGTGATGTGCATTTCTTGCATATAGTGTGTGTAGTGTGCAATTTGCGTATTTTGTGTATTTTTTAGCATAGTTTCCATGTAATGTGTGTATTTTGTATTACGTGTGTTGTATGTGAAGTGTATATTTTGTGTATAGTGTGTATATTTCGTGTTTAGTGTGTTTAGTATGTTTGTTTTATGTATAGCGTGTGAAGTGTTTGTATTTTGTTTACCGTGGGTGTTTTGTGTAAATAGTGTGAATTTTGTGTTGTGTGTGTTGCAATGCTTATATCTTGTGTATAGTGTGTGTTTAGTTTGTTTGTTTTGCGTATAGTGTGTAAAGTGTTTGTATTTTGTGTATATTGTGTGTGTACTTTGTACTGGATGTGTGTGCAGTGCGTGTATTGTGTGCATACTTTGCCTATATAATGTGTGTTTTGTTTATAGTGTATTTAGTCTGTTTATTTCAAGTGTATATCGTGTGTTTATTTCAAGTGTATATCGTGTGTATATTATGTGGAGTATATGACGTGTGTGTAGTGTTTTTTTTTCTGTGTGTATATGTGGGTGCAATGCTTGTATTTTTGTACCGAGTAAAGATCAATTTTGGTCTTAAACATATGATTAAAATACGAATCATCACTAAAATTGAAATCTTTACGAATTTGTATAAGTGAAACACCAGAACTTGTAAGACAGATTTAATCTTAGGAATATACATTAAATAGGGAAGAAAATAAGACTAACCTTACCGGGCTGACGTCGGCATCTGGTGGTGGTGGTGGTGGTGGTGTTAGAACAAGGAGGGAGTGGGCTGGGAGGCTGCTCTGGGGTGCACAATGGCAGCGGCGGCAGACTCGGGGAGAGAAAGTTGGATTTGAAGATGGAGGGGTGGCGGGGCACCACGCTGGAGTCAACGGACGATGGCGGCAGGAAATGAGGGGTGGAAGGTGAGTTTGATGTGTAGGGTTAATGTTTATTTGTTGTTGGGATGCAGTAAATAAATGAAGAGTGAATAAATGGAGATGAAAGATGGTCATGGCCTAATTTCAAAAATAATTCTTTTGGGACGAAGTGTTAATAATTAATTTTAACCTAAATTTAAGTATAGGTACAATTAATAAGTTTTAATTACTCCTTGTTGTGTAATTAATTAAGCTTAAAATAATTTAATTTACGATTTGAATTCATTTTTGAAATCTAACATAAGCCAAATAAATATTTGGGTACTTTACTCCGTCTTCTCGAAGCTAAGAATTGTTCGACTTTTATTTTCTTTTCCAAAAAGGTAAAAACTAACAAGGAGAATAACATCGAGAAATAAAGAATTTATCTCGAAACCTTGGAAAGCGTACGTAGTGAATTGTCTATCCTACATACTAGTGTGGATAAATATTAAATTTATTTGCAAGTGATATTTGAGAAAACTGGAACTTATGTTCGTTGTTTATTTTCAAAAGATGTTGTCTCGCCATAAATATTTTGTGTATAAGGCCAAGAGAGTTGTGAATCGAATTTGGGTCTAAGTGAGGAGGGTAGTGTCCCTACTCGAAGCTAGCCACTGACCTTAAACATTTGGGTCAAACTTTGGTATGAACAGCGCATCAAATTTGCAGACCTTTTTAATTTTTTCATTGTTAAAATGTAGAATATGAAAATCAAAATGTCTGCAATTAGACAGTTTATATTAGAATGCCAATCAGACAATCTTCACTTAAGTAGTTGTTAACCCAAAAAGTGTAACAAAACCAAAAAGGAATAGATCCTAAAATTGTTTGAAAACATATCTATTGTTAATTGTTGAGATATTGCTATGAAATATGCTAATTTTGCTATGAAATAAAACTAACAATGTTTTCTCATTGAAATTATACTACAGATATACAAAAAATGATTTATTCATAAATGCGAACACATCTAACCATGATGACATAGATAGAGATCTCGGGGTGAAGATTATAAACCAAGGTGATAAAAGGGTGCCATCATCCAGTTACTTCTGAATAATAAAACATCTCTATGCAAATTGGAATTTCAACTTAACATTCACTAATTAAGAACTGTTTTTTGTTGGGATTCATTAATTTAGAACACTACATAAAGATTCTAATACAATAAGATAGCGTCATGAGATATTAGCTAGTACTAATAGATATCACTATAATCTTGTGTAGGATTCTACTGGATTGGTTTTTCTAAATTATGACTGGATTGGTTTTTCTAAATTATGACTCATATTAAGTTGATCATATATAGGAAACAACCAGAGAAAAAACTCAGCCTCTGCCTCGTATACTATGTTGTAAAATTTCTTATCATAATATATTAGTACATAACAACATTCAGTTTATGTTAAAATGTAATGGAATAGTTTAGACAAAAAAAGAACTACTTAAATCATGATAGGATTAGTTATAGTTGAGGATATTGCTGAGATATTTGAAGTAGTAAAAGTAGATGAATGATTTTAAAAGTGTTTAGGAAGGGTATTTATAGGGTAAAAAAGAGTCGGCGTGCCATTTTAAAAAAGTAATAAAGAAACCAATGTTCCCCGAAAAAAGCAATCATTAATCTGACCTTTTAAATAATAAAATAAAAATATATCCATAAAACAGTTTTTATTATGTGCCACATAAATCAGCCAACTTTTTAGTATATACCGTTCTAGGGATAAATTTGTATCCTTTTTCCAATTTTTGTTCTATTGTCCAACTGAATCTTGACCCTTCATTTTCAAGATCTGATGGCCAAAAATAATGCCTCATGAATTTAATTTAAATGATTAAAAAAATTGAAAAGGGCCTTTTTGGTATACACATTTGAGTTGGTTAAGGTTGAAGGGGTTGGCAGCGGAAGCGTGCGTTCTTACGGATCACATAATTCTGATCTATTTAGCAGATTATTTAGATAAATTCTATTCGCGCAATTATCACATGTATCATGCTCATAACTTGAATTCTAAACACGTTTTAGTACAAATAATCCCTAAAACATGCGTACTACGGAGTTAGCCAATTTACCTTGTTGATTCACTTAAGAATCGAAGATGGCTTGCGTCTTCTCCACGTGAAGATCTTGAGAACTCGACCTGGGATATTCTGACTGGTATCCCGGACTGTAGACTGATATTTGTGTGGGAAAATCTCACTAGTGTACTAGGACTTAAATAATGAAGATAGAAATCTGCTCACGGAAGGAGAGCAATTTTCGATCCTTTCTCAAAGATGAGGGGGACGAAAATTATGATGTGGAAAAAGTGTTAATTCTGTCTCCTTTATTCTCCTATTTATATTAAGTCACATATTGGGTCCAGTCAGGGATCTAAGGAAGAATTTGGACATGTCCTCACCTAATTAGCTTTTCACTAATTAAATTGAACCCACAATTTAATACAAGCTTATATTGAAATATTACAAGCAGCCACTACAGAAGTAATATTGCAATACCTTTCCAAATCCGAAATTACAAGTATTCCGGGTTTCCTTTTAGCGTGTTACATTCATTTCCCGCGCTTAAGATAGAATCATCCATTAATTAATCAATGTCTGCTATGGACTTAATTAATTAACATATTTTAATATCCAAGAGTGGACTTAGCAAGAAACTATTATTTATCATTCATAGAGTAATCAAACTCCAACTAGCTAGGTTCCGAATAATAAAACCCTGTTTCGAGCTCCTCTTGTGGATGTTATCAAACGAGACTCTCCTCGTGCACTATTCAACATAATAGCAATCCTAGCACCGCTAGATAATGATCACCACTACCCAATATACCTGGATCGTTGGGTGACGAAAAACCCGCACCTTTGGTAAGTCAAAGTAGTAGATACTCAATATTGTATGCTCAATGCTAACCTACATTGATTAAGAAATTAATTATCAAGACCTCGTCTTTCAGTAGATAGTATAAAGACTCGTCTTGCCGTTTAGATCCAATTTAGTGCTATACCACACCAACGTCATCTTATTTCAATAAGGTTAGAAATAATTAGACTGACATTGCAACCTTTCATGATAGGTAGTCTAGGCCTATCTAGGTTGTGAAATTCTTATTTTTCTTTGTTCAGAACTGACCGTGTTACCTTAAATTGGACGCGGTCCACAACCGGTCTACTAAAACAAAGACTTAGACTTTGTTACGTTCGCTTATACATTTAAATATGCAATAAACATCCATTAAACGTAAAACATAACAACATTATGACAAAAATAACCTGTTGCATTTACTTGGAAAATAATAATTAGAGTTTTACAATATTCAATCACTCGAAAGGTGATTTCTAGTATACAAACCCTAACAATCTCCCACTTATACTCAAAACAGCTTTCGAGTATACAAAACAGTAGTGCACACGTCTAAATTTCTCCCACTTATACTGAAAGCGAGTTGAGGTCTTGAATGAGTTGAACTCTCATCCCTTCAACGTGGCCCTCAAACGGTTTCACCGCCAATGCCTTTGTAAAAGGATCTGCCAGGTTGTTCTCTGATGCAATCTTGACCACTTGTATGTCTCCTCTCTGCACTATATCTCTGATGATATGATACTTCCGCTCTATGTGTTTGCTCGCTTTGTGAGCTCTTGGTTCTTTCTAGTTTGCCACAGCACCAAAATTGTCACAATAAATGGTGATGCTCTTGGGAAGATTCGTAACCACACCTAATCCATAAGAAAGTTCTTGAACCATACTGCCTTTTTTGCAGCCTCCGAAGCGGCCACATACTCGGCTTCCATGGTCGTGTCCACGATGCATTTCTGCTTCACACTCTTCCAAATTATGGCTCCACCTTCTAAGGTGAACACATATCCTGAAGTAGATTTTCTCGAGTCCTGATCAGCTTGAAAGTCTGAGTTAGTATATCCCAAAGGATAGAGCTCGGCTGCTTTTTAAACTAGAGCATAGTCCTTAGTCCGTGTTTAAGGTACTTGAGTATGTTCTTTACGGCAGTCCAATGTCCTTGGCCCGGATTCGACTGATATCTTGCCACCATGCCAACAACAAAGCAAATATCAGGTCTCGTACAAAGCATAACATACATGAGACTTCCAACTGCCGAAGCATATGTAATCCTTCTCATTTCTTGTATCTCAGACGGCGTTTTGGGGCACATCTCATGATATATATGGATGCCGTGTCTAAAAGGTAAGAAACCTTTCTTGGCGTCCTGCATTCTAAAACGGCTAAGTACTGTGTTGATGTAAAGTTTTTGAGATAAGCACAACATCTTCTTTTCTCGATTCCGAAGAACCTTGATCCCGGGAATGTGTCCCGCGTCTCTCATATCCTTCATCTCGAACTGGTTTGACAACCAAGTTCTTACTGATGACAACATCTTTTTATTGTTTCCAATTAGAAGAATGTCATCTATATATAAAACTAAGAACACTACATTCTCTTTTTCAACCTTCTTGTACACGCTGCTTTCATTTGGGTACTTTTTGAATCCAAACTTCCGAACAGTTTGATCGAAACACTGGTTCCATGATCTAGATGCTTGCTTAAGGCCATAAATAGCCTTCTTAAGCTTCCAAACCATGTGTTCCTTGCCCTTTACGGCATGTTCCTCGGGTTGTTCGATGTAGATGGTCTCTTCAAGACCGCCGTTTAAAAACGCAGTCTTAACGTCTATTTGCCAAACGTCCCAATCCATATAAGCTGCTATAGACAATAGTATCCGGATCGATTTGAGCATGGCCACCGGGGAGAAAGTCTCGTCGTAATCGACACCTTCTTTTTGGGTATACCCCTTGGCCACTAGTCTTGCCTTGAAGACTTTAACTCGTCCATCAGGTCCACGTTTACATTTATATATCCACTTGCTCCCAATAGCAGTACTGCCGTTGGGTAAGACGGACAAATCGTAGACGTCTTTGTCTATTAGTTCCGAATCCATTGCTTTCACCCATTCGCAATGATCGACATCTGCCAGCGCCTCAGCAAAGTTCCAGAGATCTAATACATTGCTGTCCGAGGAGTGATCCATGGATTCCCCCAAACCAATGTATCTTTCGGGCTCATGCGAGACCCTCCCACTGCGGCGCGACACTACAATACTTGGAGTAGAAGTTGAAGTTTCGGGCTCATGGTTATTGGTACACTTCACTGCTAGGTTTATGATTCATTACATAGTCTTCTTCTAAGAATGTCGCCTGAGTGCTCACAATAACTTTCTTATCTCGGAGACTATAGAATTCATAAGCTTTCGTCCCTCTGGAGTACCCTATAAACAAACATACCTCCGTCCTTGATCCTAGCTTAGTTGGATCCTTTTCCAATACATGAGTTGGCCCACCCCAAATCTTGAGATGTACTAGATTAGGCTTGCGTCCAGTCCACAACTCACAAGGAGTAGTAGGTACGGATTTTGACGGTAAATTGTCTAATATATGGCTTGCAGAACGCAAGGCATGTCCCCAAAATGAAGTACGTAGCTGTGCATAACTCATCATCGATCGGACCATGTTTAACAAGGTCCTGTTCCTTCTTTCAGCCACGCCGTTCTGCTGGGGCGTGCCCGGCGCAGTCAGTTGGGATTCAATTCCCGACTCCGATAAGTAGTCCAAAAACTCGGCACTGAGGTATTCGCCTCCACGATCAGATCGCAGGCATTTGATACTCTTTCCATTATACTTCTCCACTCGAGCCTTAAAGTCCTTGAACTTGTCAAAAGACTCTGACTTGTGGGTCGTCAAATAGACATATCCAATTTTCGAGAAGTCATCAATGAATGTGATGAAGTATCGAAAACCACCTCTTGCTTCAGTAGACATTGGTCCACATACATCGGAATGAATAAGCTCAAGTACTTCCTTGGCCCTATTGCCCTTAGCCTGAAAAGACCCCTTGGTCATCTTGCCTTCTAAGCATGACTCACACTTATGAAAGGGTTCCTCCTCTAGACCTTTAATAAGATCTTGTTGAACAAGAGAATGGATCCTCTTTTCATTGGCATGACCAAGTATAAGGTGCCACAAGTTCATTTCGTTCATTGAACTTGAAGGTTCCTTTCGTTTCTTTGAAATATTCGATGTTGTATTGAGTTCTGATTTGCGATTATTAAACTGTGTAGATGTGATTGTGTACAGATCGTTTTCCATGATACCACGACAGATATAAGAACCATCTTTCTTAATAACGCAGTTGTCATTAAAAGAAATCGAATATCCATCAAAAACTAATTCAGAAACTGAAATTAAATTTTGTCTAAAAGAAGGTATCAATAAAACATTCTTCAAAATAAAAAATCTATCACTACTAAAATGCAAATAGACGTCTCCCACTGCAACGACCGCCACTTTTGTAGCGTCACCCAGCTGGACTTCGATCTCACGATCATGTAGCCGTCTTGCAGGTATCTAGTTTTATGTATATACACTCAGATTTGTTATGATGCTCTAACCTTTCTTCCTGCAGGACTTTTGTTATCAGGCAACACTAGGGAGCTTCCTGCAAGACTTTTGTTATTAGGCAACACTAGGGCAGAAAGTGTAGAAAGAAACATGGAAGGGTTCGAATAAGAGCAAAATGGGGAGAAAAGAAGAAAAAAACAGAAAAAGAAGAAAAAAAGAGGAAGTAGATATGTGGGAAAAAAAAGGAAAAAAAAGAAAAATCGGTGGAACAAATGTAGAAAAAAAGGAAAAGAACAGAAAAATTTGTGGAACAGATCTAGAAAAAGAAAGAGTTCCAAGAAAATGTGAAGAAAAAAATAGTTAGAATAAACTGTTGGAGGAAGAGACGGGGAGCTTCGTGATGGAGTTGTAGGAGGGGAAGATGACGATTTGGCGAGTCTTCAACTTGAAGCACTTCTGGAAGAGAAATCAAGACCGGAAAATGAGAATGCAAACTTGACAAGGGAAAACTTGATACCTGAATCCGCTAGTGGAGTACCCTCGCTTAACTGGTCTGAAATCGCATGAAAATAAGGCTCTCAAATCTTCTTTTAGGGTTGGTGTCTCGTGTAGCTTCTTCCCGGTCTTGTTTTGTAGGATGAAAGTGCTACCGACAAGGCAGAATGGATAAAAACTAAGACATATCATCAGTTCAAAAGGAGGTCAAGTGAAGGGTGAATCTGGCCCTCCATTGCGCCATAATCTTTCCGATAGTTCTATTGTAAGTTCATCAACTTCTTAGCATTGTCGTTATGTCTTTATTGCCGTGAAATTTGACAGCTTCTTGGTTTTAAATTCTTAATGTTTGGCTCGTTTTATGTATATACACTCAGATTTCTTATGAAGCACTAACCTTTCTCCCTGTAGGACTTTTGATAAAGAGGAATACGAAAACTAATTGCTGAAGCTGTGGATGGTTCGTGTTGAATGAATAAACAGGACAAGTGAGTTCCTTGACTTGCCCAATTACTTATAGAGGCAATGTCTTTGCATGATTTCATGACATATAATGACCTCCGCAGCTTGGGTACACGAAGAAGCAGGAAGTGAGGCATTTTCATGGTGTCATCAATACAGGAATTCATCCACTTATGGAGCTTCTGGTTCGTTATTCCTTTCTGGTCATCGTTTTATTTCTCAATTTTCATAACTAATTTACAGTTTTTGAGAAGGATCGATGATGCATTAGTTTAAAACTGCTTTATCTATCTGATATTTCCGATTCGGAATTGAAGATACTCTTCTAGCTCATGAGATCCTTTTTTTCGCATATTTACAGATTTGTTCAGTGTTGAAGATAAGCATCCGAGATGAGAAAACATTAATGTCATCCTTGCCCTTTGATTTAGAAATGAAGAAAATTAATGGGGAAATTATACTCCGAGATGCTTATAACTTTGCATTCCTTCCTTCCATACTTTTTATGCTTTCCACTTTGTTAATATATTTGTTTTTATCGTTTTTTACTAAATCCATTGCTTTTCCCTTTAGTTTTCTAAACATTTATTGATCTTCACAAATTCTTCCTCCTATTTTGATTGATGCCTTATTTTTGGATCAGTGATGATGTATATTACTGCGTTATCTATCTGTAATAAATTAGTTTTTGAAGATAACTTATTATCCTGAGATCCAATATCTAGAATTAATTTTCTCCCTGATATCCAATAAATCCAATGCTGTATATTACTGCGTCATCACAACAATCCTCCCTTGATCTCTGTCGTTCCAACGTCCTCTTGATTTTCATTGATTGGTTTTGTTGAGAACCTATTTATTCCAAATTTGATCTTTATCGAGTTTAATAGTTTTCAATTCTTATGCAAGACTTTCATTGATTTTGGCGTCTTCATTGTAATATGTATTTTTGGCATTGTGTAGTTACCATTAGATTTTTATCTTAAGTAATTAAGTTTTCATTTGTAAATATTTAGCCAATTGTAGGTTGTGTTATTGTATTAAAATGGCATGCATATTGCTTCTTTAAAAAGTTCAAAATTTAAGGTAGAGAATTGCATGTGCTAGTAGATAGTTGGTTCAAAGAAATTGCTTATCTAGTTTTATGTAATATACACTCAGATTTCTTATGAAGCTCTAGCCTTTCTCCCTGCAGGACTTTTGTAATCAGGCAACACTAGGGCAGAAAGTGTAGAAAGGCACATGGAAAGGTTAGAATAAGAGCGAAGTGGGGAGTAAAGAAGAAAAAACAGAAAGAAAAAAATTGGTGGAATAGATCTAAAAAAGAAAAAAACAGAGAGAGCAGAATCAAAGAAAGAGTTCTAGGAAAATGTGAAGAAAAAAACACCAATCAATCACAACTATTATTTGTATAGCACACAAGGATTTGAGTTAATTCACAATTTTCCATGATTTATTTTTTACAAAGATTATATCTTACTTACATAATTCTTAATTGTGCATCCCTAATGCAGATGATATACTCAGGATTATCCTGTTGCCAGCAAAGGTGGTTCTGCACACCATGCAGCAGTTATCCAGGTTTAAGGTTGGTTTTGTGTGACATTCTTGTAACTGACCAAACATTACTTCTTGAGTCGTTTGGTACTTAAAACATATTAAGTTGGATAACCTAGATAGGACTGTCCTATGCTGTTTTATAGTAATTATTTTGTCCTAAAAAGTATAGCTCACCGGTATCTACAGCCCATATAAGTTTGTCCTAAAAAGTACCACAAATATGGACAATCAAAACTTCCTACCATTGACAAAGTCTTTCTGATGGATCTCTTGTATGTTCATGAACTTCCTAGCATTGCTATATCAAAGTTGTTCTAGTTGCTGTGAAATTTGTCAGTTGCTTGATTTTTAAATTCTAAATGTTTGGCTCCTTTTTAGTTTCTTTCCATTTGTGTCCTTGGAAATTTTAAAGGAATGGTGTCATGTCTCTTGATTGATCCATTTAAGCAAATTTATAGTTGACAGGTGCAAGTCTTAGGAGGAGTGAAGTTGATATATTCTTCCTATTTTACGAAGAGCATCTCATAATATTATCTCATACATAAGATTGTTTCTATTTGCATCACATGAGGTTAGTTATCTAATTTTTTTTATTTTAACTTAATGGTTTGGCAGCTCCACCATTGAAATTTATTGATTTGCCCGTAGTAGATTAGAGATATGTTGATGATTCAGTGGCAAGTACCTTCTTAACAAGATTCAATTTCACAGGCACCAGAAGTTGCATCAGCCAAAGCTATTACAATTGTAAAGGAACTAGATGGAGAATACAATTTGCTATCCTATTTTGTCTTATTCATGAAATTAAGAGGGGGGGAAAATAGAAACGTTGTCTGATATTATGTGTTTGAGTAACTTATATTTAACTTTTAAATAGGTACAAGAACTGATGGATTTATCAGATCTGCAATAACCTTTTTATTATGTGTTTGAGTAACTTATATTTATTTTTTAAATAGGTACGAGAACTGTTGGAGTGATCAAATCAGCGCTAACCTTACTCCTTGCAGGATATTACAAAACTATTACTAGGAGCCGCAGATGGGTGTCTTGAATGGAAAAACAGAAAAGTGAGTTCCTTGACTTGCACAACTACTTAAAGTAATGTCTTTTCATGATGTCATGACATAAACTTTCCATAACCTATGCATCTTGGGTACATGAAGAAGTAGGAAGAGAGGCATTTTCGTGGGTGGTGGTATCATTACACTGGAGGTACTTTATATTTGTGTGTGACACATTTTACTTGGCCCTCTAGTTTAGTACTAAAATATGTTTATATGCTACACACGAGCTTCTAAAGATGTTAGAAACCGGGGGATTTTAAATAATATATTACGAAGACTAGGAAGTCATATGGAGGACGTGTTAGTACCTACTAATCAGAATGGTAGTATTTCATTGCTGCATGTTGTGGAGTTGTATGACTTGAACTTGTTTCAATGTTTTTGTCTTAATGGTCCATAACATCTGTAGGTTAATAAAAGTTTTCATATGATTTTATATAGCCGCGGAAGTTACATCTCGATTAACCAATCCTGTCATTTTGTTGTTGCAACACTCAGGAATGTCACTTTGAAGAAGCTACAAAAAATGAGGAAACTCCTCCTCAAAAGAAATGGTTCCACGACTTTTCGTAGGTAATCTTTTCCCAGTTTGTTGATTCTGACATATTTTTAAGTATTCAATATACTCCCTCCGTCCCACATCAAGTGATCAACTTTCCATTTTGGGTTGTCCCATCTCAAGTGATTGATTTCCTTTTTTAGCTAAAACCAAAACTTCAACCATCTCTTACTTTATTCTCTCTCTTACTTTATTCTCTCTTTCTTATTATATTCTCTCTTTATCTCTCTTACTTTTTCCTCTCTCATACTTTACTCTCTCCACTTTAACTCAATACATATCATTTTCTTAATTCCCGTGCCGAAAAGAAATCCATCACATGAGATGGGACGGAGGGAGTATTTAATTATTTTGTATTTAACAATAATTATTTAATTTTATTTATAAATTTAAAATTATGTATTATAGTACTTCATAATAAAAATAATAACTATAATTATAATATTTATAGCTTATAATAATTATTATTATAATAGTAAAAAATTTGTTATTATTATTTATAATTGTTTTCTTACGCTAATAATTTATAATATTTTAAATAATTAAAATATAATTTGAATTATGAGTAATATAGTAATAAGTAACAATTATTATATTACTATTTATTTATAAATTATTAACTAATCAAGAATATCTTTATTAAATTTTGAATTTATGAGTTATATCTAATATACTATCAATAAATAATATTAATTAAGTTTATTATCATTCATTTATTATAATTATTATTATGTTACAAACTAATAAATTATTATTTTTCAATATAATAATCATTGATTATATAATAATTATCATTATCATTATTTTATTAATAAGAATTAATTATTATTATTATGTCAATTAGTGTATTTTGTTATTATTTCAATTACCTAATTAATTTTAATTGATTAATATACATTGAAAATCTTAACAATTTTATGCATGTGTACTGTGTGTATAGGGTGTGTATAGTGTGCCTGTAATGTATGTATTTTGTGTATACTTTGTTTATTTTGTGTATTGTGCGTGTGTTTTTTTGTGTATATTGTTGGCATTTTATGTTTTTTGTGTATTTTGCGTTGTGTGTATATGTGCAGTGCTTTTTTTTAAAATTAACTCCTATATAAGGGAGAAAATTACAAATAAATTCTTATTCTATAGATAGGAGGAAATTACAACTGATGTCAAGAGGGCTCGAACTCAGCACCTCATGCAATAATGTCTAAGCTCCTTGCCGCTAGGACAAAGGCTTTGTACGTATATATGTATATGTGCAATGCTTTTAAGTATAGTGTGTGTCCAACGAGTATATTTTATGTATGTGTTTATAGCGCGTGTTATGTATATTTTCTTTGTACATATATATTCTGTATATAGTGTGTGTTTATATTTTGTATATAGCGCATATTGTGTTATTTGTGTATAGTGTGTGTTTTGTGTGTATTGTCTCATAATGTGTGTTATGATAGTATTTTCTGTACGTACAAATTTTGTGTATAATGTGAGTAGTGTGTGTATTTTGTGCAGTGTGTGTATAATGTGAGTAGTGTGGGTATTTTATGTAAACTGTGTATTTTATGCATAGTGTGTGTAAAGTGTGTGAAATGTCTGTGCAGTGTGTGTTTATATTTTGCGTGTATTATGTGATGTGTGTGTATGTGCATTGTGTATATAAGGGTGCAATGTTTGTATTTTGTGTGTATAGTGTGTTTAGAGTGTGCTATGTGTGTATCAGTGTGTCTCGTGTGTAGTATGTGCACTGTGATTAATGTGTATAAAGTGTCTTTTGTGTTTTGTTTGATTAATATGTTTGGTTTGTGTATAGTTGCAATGAAATGTGCATATAGTGTGCGTCTAATGTGTATTTTGTGAATACTATGTAGTAAATGTATAGAGTTTTATATTGTGCGTATTGTATGTGTACTTTGTCTATAATGTGTGCGGTTTGTGTATAGTGTATTCAGTCCGTTTGTTTTGTGTATAGTGTATAGTGTATTTAGTCTGTTTGTTTTGTGTATATCGCGTGTATTACGTGCAATATATGAAGTTTTTTGTGTATAGCGCGTGTATTACAAGCAATATATGAAGTTTGTGTATTTTGTGGTTTGTGTATGTGCGGGTGTAGTGCTTATATTTTGTGTATTTTGGGTATATTGCATGTCTAGCGCATTTATTTTGTGTATTGTATTGTGTGCTATGTGGGTATTTTTTGTTCATGTATATTGTGTATAGTGTGTGATTTCTATAATGCATGTATATTTTGTGTATAGTGTCTCATTTCTGTAGTGCGTGTATTTTGGTGTATAGTGGGTATAATGTACAGATTTTGTGTATAGCAATATGCGTAGGTGTATTAATAATATTAAATTATAATTATAATTATTATTTTAATAGTAATAATATATTAATATTATAATAATAATTATTAGTATTTATGATTGTTTTCATTAGTATTAAACTAATTAATTAACAATATATTAACTAATATTAATATAGTTATTTGAATTATGAATGGTATAATAATAAGTAAAAATTATTATTTTTAAAAATATATTAAATAATTATAATATAGTTATTTCAATTATGAATGATAAAATAGTAAGTAACAATTATTATTTTATTTTTATTTATAAATTAATAACTAATAAAAAATGTCTTTATTAAATTTTGAATTTATGAATTATATCTAATTAAAATATTAGTAAATAATTATAATTTAGTTTATTATCATTTTAATAATATTTATTATATTATTATTATTGTTATTATTATTATGTTACAAACTACTCCCTCCATCCCTGAAATTTGGCGCCTATTTTCATTTTCGTCTATCCCTAAAAATGTCACCTTTCACTTTTATCATTTTTGGTAGTGGACCGTAATTTCCACTAACTCATCCTCATATTTTATTATAAAACTAATATATAAAAGTAGGAACCACATGCCACTAACTTTTTCAACCCACTTTCTATTACATTTCGTAGAACCGTGTGCCGGGTCAAATGATGACAAATTATTAGGGACGGAGGGAGTAGTAAATAACATATTAAAGAAATCTAAATCTAATTGTATCATGCATTTATATTTGGTGCTATACATCTTCTATACATTTGGTGCTATATCTATACATGTATATTTTTTGTGAGTAGTGTATGTATTTTGAGTATAGTGGTGTATTTTATGTATAGTATGTTTATAGTGTGTGCTATGTGTATATTTTCTACACGTATATTTCGTATAGTGTGTGTAGTTTGTATATTTTGTATAATGTGTGCAGTGTGTATGCTTTATGTACTGTGTGTAGTTGTTTATAGTATGTATCTATATGTAGTGCACGACATTTTATGTATAGTGTATATTTAGTTTATAGTATTTGTAATGTGCGTTTATAGCGTGTAGTGTACAGTGTGTGTATACTGTGAGTAGTGGTGTGTGTGTAATTTGTGTGTGTTTTGTGTATAGTATTATTAGTATGTTTATTTTGTGTATAGTGTGCATGTAATGTGTATTTTTGTGTAGTGTGTAGTGTGTGTATACAATTTGTAGTGTGTAGTTAAAGTGTAATGTGAACTGTGTAAGGTGGTGTAGTGTGTAAATACAGTGTATAGTGTGTAGTATGTGCACTCTGTATATTGTACATAGTGTGTAAACTTTTTGCATAATGTATGTTTTTGAATAGTGTGGTTTGTGTAGCGTGTACATTATGTGTAATGTATGCAGCGTGTACATGTGCAATGTGTATTTTTTGTTGTATATATATATATATGTTGGTGCAATACATGTATTTTGTGTATATCGTATTTATAGTGTGTGCTATGTGTATTTTTGTGCATGTACGTTTGTGTAGTATGTATGTATATGTGTATTTTTGTGCATGTACTTTTGTGTAGTATGTATGTATTTTGTAGGTGTAGTTATCTGTATTTTCTGTAATGTGTAGTGCGTGCATTTTAAAATAAAGTTTATTTAGTTTATAGTGAGTATGTAATGTGCGTATTTTGTGTATAGTTTGATTACTATGTTTGGTTTGGGAATAGTTGCAACAAAATGTGTGTATAGTGTGCGCAAAATGTGTGTACTTTGTCTATACTTAGTTTATTTTCTGTAATGTGTGTAAAGTGTGTTTCTTTTATGTACAGTGTGTTTAGTTTGTTTGTTTTGTGTGAAGTGTTTGTGTTTTTTGTATATTATGGGTATATTGTGTATATTTTGTGTATTTTGTGTTGGGTGCATGTGTGCGGTTCTTGTATTTTGTGTATAGCGTATGTCCAGCGCATATATTTTATGTATAGTGTGTGTTATTTATATTTTTATAGTGCATGTATAATTTGTGTATAGTGTGTATCTTGTGTGTATTGTGTGTGTAATACTTTGTCTATTATAATGTGTATGTTTTGTTTATAGTGTATTTCGTCTGTTTGTTTCGTGTATAGTGTGTGTATTCTGTGGAGTATATGAAGTGTGTGTAGTGTGTGTATTATTTTGTTGTGTGCATATGTGGATGCAATGCTTGTATTTTGTATATAGTGTGTTTTTAGTGTATGTATTTTGTGTATGGTGTGTTATGTGTGTATTACATATACGTATATATTTATGTATAGCATGTGTATTATGTACACTATATGTTGGTTTAGTGCTTGTATTTTGTGTGTAGAGTGTGTTTAGTGCATGTTGTATATAGAGCTTTTTCACATGTATAATGTGTGTTCTGTGTGTTTTGGGTTGTGTGTATACTTCGTATATTGTGTATAATTGTGTATTATCTATATGTATATTTGATTTATAGTGTATTTGGTTGCAGTGTGTGTATACTGTGTATGTATATTTGGTTGTAGTGCATTTTGTGTATAATGTATATTTTATTGTAGTGCATTTTGACTATAATGTATACTGTGTGCATTTTGTGTATAATGTATATTTTATTTATAGTGTGTGTGAGGTGAATTTCTTGCATATAGTGTGTGTAGTGTGTAATGTGCGTATTTTGTGTATTTTTTAGCATAGTTTCCATGTAATGTGTGTATTTTGTATTACGTGTGTTGTATGTGAAGTGTATATTTTGTGTATAGTGTGTATATTTCGTGTTTAGTGTGTTTAGTATGTTTGTTTTATGTATAGCGTGTGAAGTGTTTGTATTTTGTTTACTGTGGGTGTTTTGTGTAAATTGTGTGAATTTTGTGTTGTGTGTGTTGCAATGCTTATATCTTGTGTATAATTTGTTTGTTTTGTGTATAGTGTGTAAAGTGTTTGTATTTTGTGTATATTGTGTGTGTACTTTGTACTGGATGTGTGTGCAGTGCGTGTATTGTGTGCATACTTTGCCTATATAATGTGTGTTTTGTTTATAGTGTATTTAGTCTGTTTATTTCAAGTGTATATCGTGTGTTTATTTCAAGTGTATATCGTGTGTATATTATGTGGAGTATATGAAGTGTGTGTAGTGTTTTTTTTTGTGTGTATATGTGGGTGCAATGCTTGTATTTTTGTACCGAGTAAAGATCAATTTTGGTCTTAAACATATGATTAAAATACGAATCATCACTAAAATTGAAATCTTTATGAATTTGTATAAGTGAAACACCAGAACTTGTAAGACAAAGATTTAATCTTAGGAATATACATTAAATAGGGAAGAAAATAAGACTAACCTTACCGGGCTGACTTCGGCATCCGGTGGTGGTGGTGGTGGTGGTGTTAGAACAAGGAGGGAGTGGGCTGGGAGGCTGCTCTGGGGTGCACAATGGCAGCGGCGGCAGACCCGGGGAGAGAAAATTGGATTTGAAGATGGAGGGGTGGCAGGGCACCACGCTGGAGTCAACGGACGATGGCGGCAGGAAATGAGGGGTGGAAGGTGAGTTTGATGTGTAGGGTTAATGTTTATTTGTTGTTGGGATGCAGTAAATAAATGAAGAGTGAATAAATGGAGATGAAAGATGGTCATGGCCTAATTTCAAAAATAATTCTTTTGGGACGAAGTGTTAATAATTAATTTTAACCTAAATTTAAGTATAGGTACAATTAATAAGTTTTAATTACTCCTTGTTGTGTAATTAATTAAGCTTAAAATAATTTAATTTACGATTTGAATTCATTTTTGAAATCTAACATAAGCCAAATAAATATTTGGGTACTTTACTCCGTCTTCTCGAAGCTAAGAATTGTTCGACTTTTATTTTCTTTTCCAAAAAGGTAAAAACTAACAAGGAGAATAACATCGAGAAATAAAGAATTTATCTCGAAACCTTGAAAAGCGTACGTAGTGAATTGTCTATCCTACAGACTAGTGTGGATAAATATTAAATTTATTTGCAGGTGATATTTGAGAAAACTGGAACTTATGTTCGTTGTTTTTCAAAAGATGTTGTCTCGCCATAAATATTTTGTGTATAAGGCCAAGAGAGTTGTGAATCGAATTTGGGTCTAAGTGAGAAGGGTAGTGTCCCTACTCGAACTAGTGTGTACACGAGAGACCTATGGCCAAAGGGCGAGTCTAGTGACTGTGGAAGGTGGCCACCTTCCCGGCACAAGAATATTAAGGTGACCGTGAGAGAACATAAGTTATACGGCAGAAGATGATCAGATATACAAAAAAGAAATTGGACTACAGTCAAATAAAGGTTTTCAGTAACCTCGGGCATTTTTTCTTAAAATTAAACCCTGAGTGTTAGTGTGATGCTTGACAATATTTTCAAATGTATATTTGTATTTTTTGACAATTTGTTCACATAGTACTTTTGTACTCATCCCTGCATGTATTTCTAAATGTGCATGTTGAACCGCAGCGGAGTGAAGTGAGTGTTGTTAGTCCATCAAGAATAAATCTCAGAGGTTCATGTCATCATACATGGAACCGAGTTCCTTTGCTTCTGTTGTACCTTTAGGAAGGCAACACTTATTTCGTTTAAAGGTTCTGATAAATTTTATTTCGTTTAAGACTCTGATAATTTATATATGTATGAACAGCCACTCAAGTTCGCATGATCGAGTGTATCTTGTTTTAAGCACTGTTTTCTTTTCCTGAATCTATCTTGAGTTTCTTATGGTTAATTGACTTTCATTATTCTTTCCCCCCACTTCTCTTCCCCTCTTCTTTTACCTCCCCCTAGTCCCGGTATCTCGCGGCTTGGTTATTCCAAATTAGCCACATTCGTGACACTGTGCTATCAAGTTTTGAATAACATTATATTATAACTACGACTTTAAGTATACTAGTATTAACACTCGTGCTATGTATGCAAGGGACATAAGAGTTTTAAAAATGAATACAACTTTTAACCAATCTATAGAAAATAAGAACTTAAAGCAATGTGAAGATTTACGAAAACAGAAATGTACTTATATTGTACCATTCACTTTATGAATGTTAAAAAAAGGATCTAGTGACCAAACTTCTTGTATTTATTTACATTTGCAAAATATTATTCGAAAGGTTTAGAAAATTGTTGACAAATTTTTAGGATATCTGCACTTTAACTGTCATAAAAACTCAATACTAACACTATATTTCACACTTTACATATTGCTAAAGTGAGGAATAAAATGAAAACTACATGATTTCATAAGATATGTGGATGAAAATCATAAATTACTATTTTCCGACTGTTCCGTTGCTCAGTATTAAATTTCTTCTATTGTTGGCATAAAAAAATTGGAAGCAACATTACAAAGGCAAGACAAAAGAAGGTAAAATGGGTCCAAAAATTAGGACATCCTTTCACGCCATTGTAAGCTAGCCACTGACCTTAAACATTTGGGTCAAACTTTGGTATGAACAGCACATCAAATTTGCAGACCTTTTTAATTTTTTCATTATTAAAATGTAGAATATGAAAATCAAAATGTCTGCAATCAGACAGTTTATATTAGAATGCCAATCAGACAATCTTCACTTAAGTAGTTGTTAACCTAAAAAGTGTAACAAAACCAAAAAGGAATAGATTCTAAAATTGTTTGAAAACACATCTATTGTTAATTGTTGAGATATTGCTATGAAATATGCTAATTTTGCTATGAAATAAAACTAACAATGTTTTCTCATTGAAATTATACTACAGATATACAAAAAATGATTTATTCATAAATGCGAACACATCTAACCATGATGACATAGATAGAGATCTCGGGGTGAAGATTATAAACCAAGGTGATAAAAGGGTGCCATCATCCAGTTACTTCTGAATAATAAAACATCTCTATGCTAATTGGAATTTCAACTTAACATTCACTAATTAAGAACTGTTTTTTGTTGGGATTCATTAATTTAGAACACTACATAAAGCTTCTAATACAATAAAATAGCGTCATGAGATATTAGCTAGTACTAATAGATATCACTATAATCTTGTGTAGGATTCTACTGGATTGGTTTTTCTAAATTATGACTCATATTAAGTTGATCATATATAGGAAACAACCAGAGAAAAAACTCAGCCTCTGCCTCGTATACTATGTTATAAAATTTCTTATCATAATATATTAGTACATAACAACATTCAGTTTATGTTAAAATGTAATGGAATAGTTTAGACAAAAAAAGAACTACCTAAATCATGATAGGATTAGTTATAGTTGAGGATATTGCTGAGATATTTGAAGTAGTAAAAGTAGATGAATGATTTTAAAAGTGTTTAGGAAGGGTATTTATAGGGTAAAAAAGAGTCGGCGTGCCATTTTAAAAAAGTAATAAAGAAACCAATGTTCCCCGAAAAAAGCAATCATTAATCTGACCTTTTATATAATAAAATAAAAATATATCCATAAAAACAGTTTTTATTATGTGCCACATAAATCAGCCAACTTTTTAGTATATACCGTTCTAGGGATGCATTCATATCCTTTTTCCAATTTTTATTCTATTGTCCAACTGAATCTTGACCCCTCATTTTCAAGATCTGATGGCCAAAAATAATGCCTCATGAATTTAATTTAAATGATTAAAAAAATTGAAAAGGGCCTTTTTGGTATACACATTTGAGTTGGTTAAGGTTGAAGGGGTTGGCAGCGGAAGCGTGCGTTCTTACGGATCACATAATTCTGATCTATTTAGCAGATTATTTAGATAAATTCTATTCGCGCAATTATCACATGTATCATGCTCATAACTTGAATTCTAAACACGTTTTAGTACAAATAATCCCTAAAACATGCGTACTACGGAGTTAGCCAATTTACCTTGTTGATTCACTTAAGAATCGAAGATGGCTTGCGTCTTCTCCACGTGAAGATCTTGAGAACTCGACCTGGGATATTCTAACTGGTATCTCGGACTGTAGACTGGTATTTGTGTGGGCAAATCTCACCAGTGTCCTAGGACTTAAATAATGAAGATAGAAATCTGCTCATGGAAGGAGAGCAATTTTCGATCCTTTCTCAAAGATGAGGGGGACGAAAATTATGATGTGGAAAAAGTGTTAATTCTGTCTCCTTTATTCTCCTATTTATATTAAGTCACATATTGGGTCCAATCAGGGATCTAAGGAAGAATTTGGACATGTCCTCACCCAATTAGCTTTTCACTAATTAAATTGAACCCACAATTTAATACAAGCTTATATTGAAATATTACAAGCAGCCACTACAGAAGTAATATTGCACTACCTTTCCAAATCCGAAATTACAAGTATTCCGGGTTTCCTTTTAGTGTGTTACATTCATTTCCCGCGCTTAAGATAGATTCATCCATTAATTAATCAATGTCTGCTATGGACTTAATTAATTAACATATTTTAATCTCCAAGAGTGGACTTAGCAAGAAACTCTTATTTATCATTCATAGAGTAATCAAACTCCAACTAGCTAGGTTCCGAATAACAAAACCCTGTTTTGAGCTCCTCTTTGGTAAGTCAAAGTAGTAGATACTCAATATCGTATGCTCAATGCTAACCTACATTGATTAAGAAATTAATTATCAAGACCTCGTCTTTCAGTAGATAGCATAAAGACTCGTCTTGCCGTTTAGATCCAATTTAGTGTTATATCACACCAACGTCATCTTATTTCAATAAGGTTAGAAATAATCAGACTGACATTGCAACCTTTCATGATAGGTAGTCTAGGCCTATCTAGGTTGTGAAATTCTTATTTTTCTTTGTTCAGAACTGACCGTGTTACCTTAAATTGGACGCGGTCCACAACCGGTCTACTAAAACAAAGACTTAGACTTTGTTACGTTCGCTTATACATTTAAATATGCAATAAACATCCATTAAACGTAAAACATAACAACATTATGACAAAAATAATCTGTTGCATTTACTTGGAAAATAATAATTAGAGTTTTACAATATTCAATCACTCGAAAGGTGATTTCTAGTATACAAACCCTAACAATCTCCTACTTATACTCAAAACAGCTTTCGAGTATACAAAACAGTAGTGCACACGTCTAAATTTCTCCCACTTATACTGAAAGCGAGTTGAGGTCTTGAATGAGTCGAACTCTCACCCCTTCAACGTGGCCCTCAAACGGTTTCACCGCCAATGCCTTTGTAAAAGGATCTGCCAGGTTGTTCTCTGATGCAATCTTGACCACTTGTATGTCTCCTCTCTGCACTATATCTCCGATGATATGATACTTCCGCTCTATGTGTTTGCTCGCTTTGTGAGCTCTTGGTTCTTTCGAGTTTGCCACAGCACCAAAATTGTCACAATAAATGGTGATGCTCTTGGGAAGATTCGTAACCACACCTAATCCATAAGGAAGTTCTTGAACCATACTGCCTTTTTTGCAGCCTCCGAAGCGGCCACATACTCGGCTTCCATGGTCGTGTCCACGATGCATTTCTGCTTCACACTCTTCCAAATTATGGCTCCACATTCTAAGGTGAACACATATCCTGAAGTAGATTTTCTCGAGTCCTGATCAGCTTGAAAGTCTGAGTTAGTATATCCCAAAGGACAGAGCTCGGCTGCTTTGTAAACTAGAGCATAGTCCTTAGTCCGTGTTTAAGGTACTTGAGTATGTTCTTTACGGCAGTCCAATGTCCTTGGGCCGGATTCGACTGATATCTTGCCACCATGCCAACAACAAAGCAAATATCAGGTCTCGTACAAAGCATAACATACATGAGACTTCCAACTGCCGAAGCATATGGAATCCTTCTCATTTCTTGTATCTCAGACGGTGTTTTGGGGCACATCTCATGATATATATGGATGTCGTGTCTAAAAGATAAGAAACCTTTCTTGGCGTCCTGCATTCTAAAACGGCTAAGTACTGTGTTGATGTAAGGTTTTTGAGATAAGCACAACATCTTCTTTTCTCGATTCCGAAGAACCTTGATCCCGAGGATGTGTCCCGCGTCTCCCATATCCTTCATCTCGAACTGGTTTGACAACCAAGTAATTACTGATTACAACATCTTTTTATTGTTTCCAATTAGAAGAATGTCATCTATATATAAAACTAAGAACACTACATTCACTTTTTCAACCTTCTTGTACACGCTGCTTTCATTTGGGTACTTTTTGAATCCAAACTTCCGAACAGATTGATCGAAACACTGGTTCCATGATCTAGATGCTTGCTTAAGGCCATAAATAGCCTTCTTAAGCTTCCAAACCATGTGTTCCTTGCCCTTTACGGCATGTTCCTCGGGTTGTTCGATGTAGATGGTCTCTTCAAGACCGCCGTTTAAAAACGCAGTCTTAACGTCTATTTGCCAAACGTCCCAATCCATATAAGCTGCTATAGACAATAGTATCCGGATCGATTTGAGCATGGCCACCGGGGAGAAAGTCTCGTCGTAATCGACACCTTCCTTTTGGGTATACCCCTTGGCCACTAGTCTTGCCTTGAAGACTTTAACTCGTCCATCAGGTCCACGTTTACGTTTATATATCCACTTGCTACCAATAGCAATACAGCCGTTGGGTAGGACGGACAAATCGTAGACGTCTTTGTCTATTAGTTCCGAATCCATTGCTTTCACCCATTCGCAATGATCGACATCTGCCAGCGCCTCAGCAAAGTTCCAGAGATCTAATACATTGCTGTCCGAGGAGTGATCCATGGATTCCCCCAAACCAATGTATCTTTCGGGCTCATGCGAGACCCTCCCACTGCGGCGCGACACTACAATACTTGGAGTAGAAGTTGAAGTTTCGGGCTCATGGTTATTGGTACACTTCACTGCTGGGTTTATGATTCATTACATAGTCTTCTTCTAAGAATGTCGCGTGAGTGCTCACAATAACTTTCTTATCTCGGAGACTATAGAATTCATAAGCTTTCGTCCCTCTGGGGTACCATATAAACAAACATACCTCCGTCCCTGATCCTAGCTTAGTTGGATCCTTTTCCAATACATGAGTTGGCCCACCCCAAATCTTGAGATGTACTAGATTGGGCTTGCGCCCAGTCCACAACTCACAAGAAGTAGTAGGTACGGATTTTGACGGTAAATTGTCTAATATATGGCTTGCAGAACGCAAGGCATGTCCCCAAAATGAAGTACGTAGCTGTGCATAACTCATCATCGATCGGACCATGTTTAACAAGGTCCTGTTCCTTCTTTCAGCCACGCCGTTCTGCTGGGGCGTGCCCGGCGCAGTCAGTTGGGATTCAATTCCCGACTCCGATAAGTAGTCCAAAAAATCGGCACTGAGGTATTCGCCTCCACGATCAGATCGCAGGCATTTGATACTCTTTCCATGATACTTCTCCACTCGAGCCTTAAAGTCCTTGAACTTGTCAAAAGACTCTGACTTGTGGGTCGTCAAATAGACATATCCAATTTTCGAGAAGTCATCAATGAATGTGATGAAGTATCGAAAACCACCTCTTGCTTCAGTAGACATTGGTCCACATACATCGGAATGAACAAGCTCAAGTACTTCCTTGGCCCTATTGCCCTTAGCCTGAAAAGGCCTCTTGGTCATCTTGCCTTCTAAGCATGACTCACACTTATGAAAGGGTTCCTCCTCTAGACCTTTAATAAGATCTTGAACAAGAGAATGGATCCTCCTTTCATTGGCATGACCAAGTATAAGGTGCCACAAGTTCATTTCGTTCATTGAACTTGAAGGTTCCTTTCGTTTCTTTGAAATATTCGATGTTGTATTGAGTTCTGATTTGCGATTATTAAACTGCGTTTTCCATGATACCACGACAGATATAAGAATCATCTTTCTTAATAACGCAGTTGTCATTAAAATAAATCGAATATACATCAAAAACTAATTCAGAAACTGAAATTAAATTTTGTCTAAAAGAAGGTATCAATAAAACATTCTTCAAAATAAAAAATCTATCACTACTAAAACGCAAATAGACGTCTCCCACTGCAACGGCCACCACTTTTGTAGCGTCACCCAGCTGGACTTCGATCTCACGATCATGTAGCCGTCTTGTCACCTGCATTAAGTTAGGATCAAAACAAATATGATCAGTGGCTCCTGTGTCAATAACCCAAGTGCAAGTAGACGTCGATGCCAATCATGACTCGACTACTAAAGCTTGGTGCATACCTGTAGCCTAGCCCTTTTTTGGTCAGTCTGGCTTCCAATGCCCCTTTTCCCCACACTTGAAACACTTCCCCATGGGCTTCTTATTTGCCCTCTCCTTCTTCTTTCCCTTAGCCATCTTGGCCACTTCTGAGTTCGGTGCCTGCCTTTTTCCTTTGCTATGCTTAAAGCAAGAGGAACGAGGCACCAAAGTCATCATGGCCGCCTTAGCCTGGACCATAAGGTTCTCCGCCGACTGAAGCTTAGTCAATAACTCTGCCAAGGTGTAATTCCTTTTGTTCATCTCGAAATTGAGCTTGAATTGTTGGAAGCTAGGGGGAAGACTTTGAAGGATAATAGTCACTTGGGACTCGGGATCGATCGTCCCTCCCAAGACCTCAATTTGGTTGAGGTGGCCCATCATCTCGAGGATATGGTCCCTCACAGACGAGCCTTCCTTCATTGTCTTCGACATGATACTCCGAAAGGCTTGCGACTTAGCCGTTCGATTCTGAGTACTAAAGAGATTCTTGAGATTTTGCATGATCTCGGCGGCTGTTTCCATGGCTGAATGCTGATGCTTGAGCACTGATGACATAGATTCCAACATATAGCACTTAGCCATCTCATTCGCCTTATGCCACCGTCTGTGTGCATCTCTGACTCCTGCCGCAGCATTAGAGGTCGCAGGGTTGTGAGTACAAAGATGTATTTATCTGCTGTAAGAACGATGTCCAAGTTTTGTTTCCATTCTATGTAATTTTAGCCCTCGAGTTTATTTTCTTTAAGAATTGCAGAAAGAGGATTGAACGACATCTTGATGATTTGATTTGCACTGTAAAACAGAGTATTTACTATTTGTCATAAACTTATGTAAGATGTTTGATTAGATTAACCATAAAACTCAAAATCTTACAACTGAAAAATTAAAATTTTGTACCCTCCAGAGGAAGTCAATACGCATTAAAATCTTACAATTTTATCGGGCCTCGGGGACGTCTCGGAGTCTTGGTCGCTCGCGGACGAGCACCGTGCCACGTCTCCGCCCATGTCGATCTCAGCGTGAGCTCCGCCTGAGGCTCGTGGTCTCGATCAGCGGCGTGCACGAGCCCTCGCTTGTCTACGCGTCGCCCCGTGATTGTAGCTCCCACGCTCCCACTGTCTCGACATCCTTGTTTCGATCGTGCGTGGTGCGATCCGTCTCGGCGTGAGCGCTGACGGATCACACATCTCGTACGATCGAAAAATTCAAGTTCTTTGATTCGATTGTTCTTGAGTTCAACATGCATAAAAATTAAACAAAAACAATAAGAACATGCTTCGTTATCAAATAACACATGTATACATGAATTTCGCGAAATTTAAATCCAAACAATCAGAGCCAAAGGCTGGCTCTGATACCAATTGAAGGGGTAGGCAGCGGAAGCGTGCGTTCTTACGGATCACATAATTCTGATCTATTTAGCAGATTATTTAGATAAATTCTATTCGCGCAATTATCACATGTATCATGCTCATAACTTGAATTCTAAACACGTTTTACTACAAATAATCCCTAAAACATGCGTACTATGGAGTTAGCCAATTTACCTCATTGATTTACTTAAGAATCGAAGATAGCTTGCATCTTCTCCACGTGAAGATCTTGAGAACTCGACCTCGGATCTTCTGACTGGTATCCCGGACTGTAGATTGGTATTTGTGTGGGCAAATCTCACCAGTGTACTAGGACTTTAATAATGAAGACAGAAATCTGCTCACGGAAGGAGAGCAATTTTTTATCCTTTCTCAAAGATGAGGGGGACGAAAATTATGATGTGGAAAAAGTGTTAATTCTGTCTCCTTTATTCTCCTATTTATATTAAGTCACATATTGGGCCCAATCAGGGATCTAAGGAAGAATCTGGACATGGCCTCACCCAATTAGATTTTCACTACTTAAATTGAACCCACAATTTAATACAAGCTTATATTGCAATATTACAAGAAGCCACTACAGAAGTAATATTGCACTGCCTTTCCAAATCCGAAATTACTAGTATTCAGGGTTTCCTTTTAGTGTGTTGCATTCATTTCCCGCGCTTAAGATAGAAACATCCATTAATTAATCAATGTCTGTTATGGACTTAATTAATTAACATATTTTAATCTCCAAGAGTGGACTTAGCAAGAAACTCTTATTTATCATTCATAGAGTAATCAAACTCCAACTAGCTAGGTTCCGAATAATAAAACCTTGTTTTGAGCTCCTCTTGTGGATGTTATCAAACGAGACTCTCCTTGCGCACGATTCAACATAATAGCAATCCTAGCACCGCTAGATAATGATCACCATTACCCAATATACCTGGATTGTTGGGTGACGAAAAACCCACACCTTTGGTAAGTCAAAGTAGTAGATACTCAATATCGTTTACTCAATGCTAACGTACATTGATTAAGAAATTAATTATCAAGACCTCGTCTTTCAGTAGGTAGCGTAAAGACTCGTCTTACCGTTTAGATCCAATTTAGTGCTATACCACACCAACGTCATCTTATTTCAATAAGGCTTAGAAATAATCAGACTGACATTGCAACCTTTAACGATAGGTAGTCTAGGAAGGCCTATCTAGGTTGTGAAATTCTTATATTTCTTTGTTTAGAACTGACCGTGTTACCTTAAATTGGACGCGGTCCACAACCGGTCTACTAAAACAAACACTTAGACTTTGTTACGTTCGCTTATACATTTAAATATGCAATAAACATCCATTAAACGTAAAACATAACAACAATATGACAAAAATAATCTGTTGCATTTACTTGGAAAATAATAATTAGAGTTTTACAGTATTCAATCACTCGAAAGTTGATTTCTTGCATACAAACCCTAACAAAGGTAAGTTACTTGATTTTCTCCATCAAAAGATTGTAGCGGTTTTAGTTCTGCAATTACACAAATCTTTCTTCTCTTTCATCGTTTCTTCTCCAAACATTCTCCATTGAAGACAACCGTTGTTCTACACATTCTCTCTAAAATTTCCTCATTTTTTCCCTCGAACAAAATCACTTTTATTGGAGTAGTCGTGCATCCTTTTCATTTTCTTCAACAATGGAATAAGGTAATTTAATTTGTTCCTATGTTGATTATTAAACTGGTTTGTTCACTTAAAAACTGATTTGGTGGAGTAATCGTTCATTGCAATAAGGTTTTTTGAGCCTTTTTGTTTATATATGTTATACAATTTCAGGGTTTAGTTTAAGATTGGCCGTGTTTGATTGTTCGGCGCACATTTCATGTATTCCCCAAGGGTTTAGCAATCCTTGAGGCTAGGGTCGAGTATGTAGTAAGTAACACAACCGTCGCCAAAGTCCACAAGTTTCAGGCATTCCGTTAGGGTTTAGATATCATCTCGGCTAGGGAGTAGTTTTAACTGATAAACATAATGTACAAATATTACTGGGTAATGGATGTTATTGACTCTGTAATGGACGATGTGTGAATTGCAATGTATATGTTTTATGAGGCGTTTAGTTTGGTTGTGTTACACAATTTATTGAGTAATATAAGATTGGCAGTTTTTTATTATTTGGCGCACGTTTAATTTATTCCCCAAGGGTTTAGCAATCCTTGGGGTTAGGGTGTAGTACGTAGTAAGTAACACAACCGTCGCCAAAGTGAATGAGTTTCAGTCATTCCTCTAGGGTTTAGATATCATCTCGACCTAGGGAGTAGTTTTAACTGATAAACATAATGTACAAATATTACTGGGTAATGGATGTTATTGACTTTGTAATGGACGATGTGTGAACTGCAATGTATATGTTTAATGAGCCGTTTAGTTTGGTTGTGTTACATAATTTCTTGAATAATATAAGATTGGCAGTTTTGATTATTTGGCGCACGTTTCATTTTTTTTCATCATACATAGAAGTTCGAGATACATTCGGTAAGCGAACTAGCCCTACACAGCCCCTCGTGGCTCGAATACTAGCCCCCCCAGCCGAGCACCAGCCTGTGAACTAGCCTTGTTCAGGCCCAGTTCTCTAGCCCCCCGTTCGACGGGTCCTGGTCAGCTGGGTCCGGGCCCGTAGACTACCCGCCACCCTCAGACGCGTCCAGGCTCGAAAGCTTGCCAAGCCCCAAGGAAACAACCTTGAACAGGCCCACAGGGAAATTAATCCCAAAGTTGCGCCATTCAAGAGTCGAACTCAAGACCTCCCGGATGGCGCCATATCCTTGCCACCCTCCTTAACCACTTGAGCTATGGGCTTGGATTTGGCGCACGTTTCATTTATTCCCCAAGGGTTTAGCAATCCTTGGGGCTAAGGTGTAGTACGTAGTAAGTAACACAACCGTCGCCAAAGTGAACGAGTTTCCGTCATTCCTCTAGGGTTTAGATATCATCTCGGCTGGGGAGTAGTTTTAACTGATAAACATAATGTACATATATTACTGTGTAATGGTTTTTATTGACTCTTTAATGAACAATTTCTGATCTGTAATGTATATGTTTGCTGAGCCGTTTTTTTGTGATTTTATACAGTGGTGGTTGTACCTGAATGTTCTCCAGAATTGAAGCCCGTCGTTGGTCAGAAGTTCCAATCACTATATTTTGCTTTCATGTTTTACGATGTATATGCCCGCGCTGTTGGTTTTGATACACACAAACAAGGAATGAGGAAGACGAACGGTGTTACAACTTGGTATTATGTTGTATGCAATAAGGGAAGGCAGCAAGAAGTCAAACGAGGATGACCAATTGAATGCACATTCTGGTTTTTCTATGAAACGCAGACGGTTATCCAAGAGTTGTGGTTGTAAAGCGAGTATATCGTTCAAGTTCTTCTCCGAAGGAGGACTTCTAGGTTATATTATTCAGGAGTTCAACGAGGGTCAAAACCATTATATGCTTGAGTCAGAGCATCAACATTTTATGGCACTTAATCGAAAGTTGGATGATGTACATCACAAATTCTTTCTTGATTGTTCCAAGGCTAATATAGGCCTCACACTTACCTTTAAGGTGTTGAAGGAAATGTTGATGTATTTTGTTTTTCAGTTTAGTCTTATTATTCAATTCGTTGTCTTAGTCTTATTAGTCCTACCATTGTCAACATTTTATGCATAATAATTTTGCATTTTTAATCGGTTAACGTACATTATTATTAATGAAGTTGTACATTATTGTTTACAACCACTTAACTTACTGTACACAATTATTCGAGTATAGTTCATTATTAGACACATTCTGTACATTATACATAATAACATTGCATTATTAAACTGTTAACGTACATTATTATTCATGAAGTTGTTCATTATTTTTCACAAGGACTTAACTTACTGTACATTATTATTCTAGTACAGTTCATTAATAAGCACATTTTGTACATTATTCAGTTAATTACATCCATTATACAATTTCTATTCATTTTGTTGTACATTAATATTAAAATCCAGTTAACTTGTTCTACATTATTTTCTTCCTTTTTTACCTTATTAAGTAGTTACGTGACATTATTTGGTACTTTATATCCATTATATGTTTTGTGTTAATGACATTATACACTAGTACCAAAATATGATTCAGTTTGCAAGAAGTTCAACACACTAGATATTGTTCAAAACAGACCAAGCCACAAGTCGGCTATTTTCCCTTCCAACATGAGTTATCAAAAACATCATCCACCACAAGTCGGCTATGTATCCCGGAATCTCCTTTACGTTGAAATGGAGGATAGCTCCGAAACCCAGTTCATGAACGGCTTCCTTCTGCCGTGGAGTTAGGCTTTTTAAATAGTTCAGGAACTCGGTTGGGGTCCGTCGACAGTAGAGATGGTCGACTTTCTTCCCCCTCGGCTTCCTTTTCTCTGCGTCTTCATGAGAGGTACTCGTCTCGGCCCTTTACTCAGCCAATCTCTTCCTGAACTTTTGCGCAATCGCAATTGGAAGAACATCATCCACCACTTCGTCACTGTCTAACCTAGGCTGCTTCGTTGCTGTCCAAAAATCAATAATGTATCGCATTAATATTATATAATGCACACTACTAACTGTATAATGTACAAAAGGGAGCAAATAATGCACGAATGAATATAACATTATCTCAACCTTTGACCTTTTATAAAATCGATTGATGTAATTTAAAACAAAAAACATAATGTACAAATGGCAGCAAATAATGCACAAATGAATATAACATTCACTCAATTACAAGATTTTTATGAAACCGATTGATGTAACTTCAAACAAAAAACATAATGTACACTACTCCCTACAATAATGTATAAATACTCCAACAATTCAAAAGGCAAATGCAAGAGATTGCTAACCTGCAGTCCGGGTGGGTTAGCTTTTGAAAGGTCGGCCTCTTTTCGTCATTCTGGATCTGTGAGACTAACCAAAAATCAAAACAGGATAAGATTTTCTCTACCAAATCGCCCAATACACAATTGTAAACTATTAATTACCTAAACTTCAATAATGGACAGAACCCTAGCAAAAATGCACACGATTTCATGCTTTACAGAAAAATCGACTACTTATGTTAAAAAATCGTAGGAGTGTGTTGGATAACTAAAATCGACCAATACACACATCTAAAGCAACAATGAACTAAAAGGGGTGAATAATGAAGAGAAACCTACAACAAATGAACAAGCTGGTATGATTTACCAATCAAATCGACCAAATGTTTGCCAAAATAGTGACCGCATTTAGTAGAAAACTCTGAATCATCGACTTTATGGTATTTTTACGGCTAAAATTGACACTGGGACTGCTCTATTACCAAAAATCGAAACTTTGGAACCCTACTTTGTTGTCGATTACAAATCTTCCACTGATTAAAATGTTGCTGCGTCGAACGAAGGGCGTTAATCCTGCAGAAATCGAATTTTCCAATGAAGTTTCTCCTATATTGTAGCGACTAGGGTTTAGAAATAAGAGAGAAAGGGTTTTGATCGTGGGTTGAGGGATGAGAGAGGTATTGTGTGAGAGAGAGAGAGAGTTATTGGATGGAAGGTCAATCGGTTTCAATGAATATCCCGCTGAATTATCGCGCCTTCCGTTATGAAACGTGTGGAATCCCCTGTTTGTTTATATTTATACCTTTATAATGTACAAAATTGAACTAATAATGCAACATGGGATCACATATCTCATCTTAATCTAGTCCGTCCATTCCATCAATCTAATGGTTAATATTAAGTAGGAACTTAACACTAAAAAGACAATTGGACCTTAATGCTACCATATATATATATGTATATATATATATATAGTTGTGATCAATGTCGAACCAATTTTAAAGACCGAACTAGAGACCAAATCTGGGCCATTAGATCTATTTTTTTTGATGAGATGTGCTGCTGTGTAAATTTTTCGGTCTTCATTACAAGCCCATTTTACTTCATTGTATAGGTTTGTTACTTCATTCCGTACGTAATACCTTGAAACTACAACATGTTTTTACTTTCTTCCAGTAGGTTTTGAAATAATTCAACATATGTTTCATTTCAATTCATTGACCTGAGTTTTTACTTTATTTACATTAAAAAATGCAATTTATTCAAGTGCGTTTATTACTTCATTCAGAAACGTTATTTCTTCATTGGATAAGGTTTTTACTTCATTCCAGTAGGACTTCAAATGCTTTTACACATACTTCATTCCAATAATTTATTACATCATTCCATGTGTTTATTACACCATATCAGATATTGTAGTAATAATCATATTGGAATGAAGTAAAAACCTACTGGAATGATGTAAAAACCTACTGGAATGAAGTTAAATCTTCGTAACATGTTAGTATGACTTATTTACCTTCGGATGAATTAAAATAGGCTCGTGATGAAGACGAAAATAATTGATAAATTTGTGTCTCTCATCCATAAAAAACTAGATCTAAAAACCCTAATTTGGTATGGTTGGGTGGTTCGGTCTTTAAGAGTGGATTTGTGAATAATGAGACTATATTTTAGGTCCTTTCATTCCTTTTGGAGCAATCGATGCAGCCGGATTTGTTGAATCGGAATAAACAAGTCACATAGCCTTATGTTTTGTGTTTGTACAAGGAATTCTTTAGTAGAAAACAGATTCAATATTAATTAGTTCTTCATTATTGAATCTGTTTTGATGATTATGATGTATGTAGACTCCACTGATGTTGGCTGCAATGCATGGCAAGATCTCATGCGTGACCAAGCTTATTGAAGCAGGAGCCTATGTATGTCCAGTCTACACATCTTATATATTCATGAAAATATGGCTAATATTGAATATTTTGGGTCAGATTCTGATGTTTGATTCAGTGAACAGAAGAACCTGTTTTATCATTTGAAACTATCATTTTATCCCCTCAAACTATCATTTTATGATGCAAAAGTATCATTTTATCAGCCAAAAATCTAAAACTATCATTATGAAACAAAAATATCATGTTATCACTGAACCTATCATTTTACCCACTGAAACTATCATTTTATCCAACCAAAGAACTCAAACAATCAATTTATCATGCAAAAGTATCATTTTATCATTTGAAACTATCATTTTATCCCCTCAAACTATCATTTTATGATGCAAAAGTATCATTTTATCAGCCAAAAATCTAAAACTATCATTATGAAACAAAAATATCATTTTATCACTGAACCTATCATTTTTACCCACTGAAACTATCATTTTATTCCCCGAAACTATCATTTTATCCAACCAAAGAACTCAAACAATCAATTTATCATGCAAAAGTATCATTTTATCATTTGAAACTATCATTTTATCCCCTCAAACTATCATTTTATGATGCAAAAGTATCATTTTATCAGCCAAAAATCTAAAACTATCATTATGAAACAAAAATATCATTTTATCACTGAACCTATCATTTTTACCCACTGAAACTATCATTTTATTCCCCGAAACTATCATTTTATCCAACCAAAGAACTCAAACAATCAATTTATGATGCAAAAGTATCATTTTATCATTTGAAACTATCATTTTATCCCATCACACTATCATTTTATGATGCAAAAGTATCATTTTATCAGCCAAAAATCAACACAAGAATGCGTTGCCCTATGCAGAAACATGGGTCCAACCCAACTATTGCAGACCCAAAATCAGAACAAGAGTGATGTGTTTTGTGAACAAGAATGATGTGTTTTCTGAACAAGAGTGATGTGTTTTGTGAACTAGAGTGAAGTAAAATCAGAATAAGAGTGATGTGTTTTGTGAACAAGAGTGAAGTGTTTTCTGAACAAGAGTGATGTGTATTGTGAATAAGAGTGAAGTGTTTTCTGAACAAGAGTGATGTGTTTTGTGAACAAGAGTGAAGTAAAATCAGAATAAGAGTGATGTGTTTACTGAACAAGAGTGATGTGTTTTGTGAACAAGAGTGAAGTAAAATCAGAATAAGAGTGATGAGTTTTGTGAACAAGAGTGAAGTATTTTCTGAACAAGCTTCATATCTTCAGTAGCTTCGTAGATCTTATTGATGATTAAATCCTCAAATTAATCATCCTCGCTATCCCAATCCCTTCAATTTCAACTTTCACATACATTGAATTCAATCCTCCTCCTCCTCCTCCGCCGCCGCCGCCGTTATCCACCGTGACGTAATTCGAGGCGGTGCTCTCGCGGCGGTGATGCTCCGCCACCTTCCGCATTCGTGAATTCACCGGCGGCCACCCCACCACCGCATCCTCTTCCACATCAACACATCCGCAATCCCTACATATTCACACACAATCATCAAAAGACAATCAAAATCGCAATCCAGAGAGAGTGAGAATTACATATTCCGGTTATCATTCCAAATCAACAGCGGCAATGTGCGTTTGTTGCTGGTCATCTCATCATCGGAGAATGATTCATCAAGTTTACGCTTCTTCTCATCATTTCGCGACAGATTGTGAGTGGAAGTGTTTGAGAGAGTGAGGCCAAGCTTCATAACGAAATGACACTTTTGCCCTTATATAACCGAAATATGATAGTTTTATTTGATAAAATGATAGTTTTGTTAGATTAAATCTAGACCACATATTTTAAAAATATGTGGTGGAGATTTAGTTATAGGGTTATCATATATTTATTTATATATATATATATATATAGAGTAGTGATCTATGGCAAACACCTCTTAACCATATAACTAGAGAACAAATAATAGCCACAAGATCAAAAATATCAAGGGCTAATATTAATTTTCAAATTTAATGAGATATTAGCTCCCTCAATCACAAATTTACTCCATAATAACAAGTCAGGGGTATTATTGTCATTGCACAAAAAAATTAGATTATGTAAATTTTTACTTCATTTGAAGGTTAACTTCACGGACATGAAGCGAGTGTATCTGATCAAGGAGATCGCGGCGGAGTTCGAGCTGGTCGCGAACCGGCTGTCGGAGACGGAGGTGGCGACAGTGGCGTCGGTGGTGGAGCTGGAGCCGCAGCATCTGGCGGAGATCGCGAAGCGCGCGCAGAAGCTGACCGGGCCGAAGAATGTGAAGCTGAAGACGGTGATCGACAAGTCGCTGCTCGCCGGAATCATCATCCGGTATGGGAATTCCGGCTCGAAATTGAGTTTAATTACTCTTAGGTTGCTGAATGTTGTATGTGAATTCAAGAATTATTGAAGAATTCGGAGCTCTGTTCATCAAAGCTAGAATTTGCCCGAGCAAAGGCGGAGATCGGTTTCAGCTATAAATACGGCGAATTGAGCTACGGAAATTCTTGTAATAATAGTAATTGAAGTTCATCCTCTTCTAATTCAGCTAAATTTTCATTCTTAATTATTTATTTGATCAGAGAGAAATTTGTAAATGCTAATGCTAGAAGGTGTTTGATCAATCTGATTTTACTTCACTCTTGTTTAGAAAACGCTTCACTCTTGTTCACAAAACACATCACTCTTATTCTGATTTTACTTCACTCTTGTTCACAAAACACATCACTCTTATTCTGATTTTACTTCACTCTTGTTCACAAAACACATCACTCTTATTCTGATTTTACTTCACTCTTGTTCACAAAACACTTCACTCTTGTTCAGAAAACACTTCACTCTTGTTCACAAAACACATCACTCTTATTCTGATTTTACTTCACTCTTGTTCACAAAACACTTCACTCTTGTTCACAAAACACTTCACTCTTGTTCACAAAACACATCACTCTTATTCTGATTTTACTTCACTCTTGTTCACAAAACACAACACTCTTATTCTGATTTTACTTCACTCTTGTTCAGAAAACGCTTCACTCTTGTTCACAAAACGCATCACTCCTACCATGATTTTACTTCACTCTTGTTTACAAAACGCATCACTCTTATTATGATTTTACTTCACTCTTGTTCACAAAACACTTCACTCTTGTTCACAGAACACATTACTCTTATTATGATTTTACTTCACTCTTGTTTACAAAACACATCACTCTTGTTTACAAAACGCATCACTCTTAGCATGATTTTACTTCACTCTTGTTTACAAAACACATCACTCTTACCATGATTTTACTTCACTCTTGTTTACAAAACGCATCACTCTTATTATGATTTTACTTCACTCTTGTTCACAAAACACTTCACTCTTGTTCACAGAACACATCACTCTTATTATGATTTTACTTCACTCTTGTTTACTAAACACATCACTCTTGTTTACAAAACGCATCACTCTTAGAATGATTTTACTTCACTCTTGTTTACAAAACACATCACTATTAGAATGATTTTAGTTCATGTTGCCTCCCAAATGATAGACAAATGAGTAGAGAGTATGAGCAAAAATGACAAAATCAATCAGCAGAAAATCACGAACTCAATTCTCCAACGTACAATGGAAAGAAAACAAAAAAGGAATTCGAAATTAGAGAAGGAAAATGGAGTAATTATCATCATATCATTCTCGAATCGTAATTATAGCTAGGGATTGGTAAAAGCCCCTTGTAGAACCCTCTATTTCAAAATCTCCTCCAAATCTCACTAATTTACAAAATGCAATATCGAGAATAAGACGAGAATGCGAAAACAAATAAATGTTGATGGAGTTGAGCAGAAGCGAGTTCCAGTTGCGGCGCTGCTCGGTAATGAGATCGGTTAAGATTCAGCGAGCCGCGAACAGCCCGGCGGAGGACGCCTTCAGTGGAAGAACCGGCGCATGTGCGGCGGCGGCGGAGAGGTCGGCCATGGCGGTGGCTGGAGACAATTCAGATTCAGATTGTATAAATTGCGCAGAAGACAATTCACGCTGATACATTTGAGATATTGAATTCCAAAAATGCCCTTTGGCTATTATTTTTTTATAAAAATCTGCAAGATTATTTAAGCCATAAGATTAATTTGGAGTATAAAGATGTGTGGCTGAGATTTGTTCTCTAGTTATACACTTAAGATTAGTTATACATTGATCACTATCCTATATATATATATAGAGTCCCATTATTCACAAATCCACTCTTAAAGACCGAACCACCGAACCATACCAAATTAGGGTTTTTTGATATAGTTTTTTATGGATGAGAGGCACAAATTTATAATTTATTTTCACCTTCATCACGAGCCTATTTTAATTCTTCCGAAGGTAAATAAGTCATACAAACATGTTACAAAGATTTAAATTCATTCCAGTAGGTTTTTACTTCATTCCAGTAGGTTTTTACTTCATTCCAGTAGGATTATTACTTCATTCCAGTACGTAAATGCGGTTTCGCCGTCGCGTGTCGTTCTTTCTCTCTACAATATCTATCACCACCGCCACAACGCTGATATGATGTAATAAACACATGGAATTATGCAATAAATTATTGGAATGAAGTATGTGAAGTCCTACTGGAATGAAGTAAAAACCTTATCCAATGAAGTAATAACGTTTCTGAATGAAGTAATAAACGCACTTGAATAAATTGCATTTTTTAATGTAAATAAAGTAAAACTCAGGTCAATGAATTCAAATGAAACATATGTTGAATCATTTCAAAACCTACTGGAAGAAAGTAAAAACATGTTGTAGTTTCAAGGTATTACGTACGGAATGAAGTAATAAATCTATACAATGAAGTAAAATGGGCTTGTAATGAAGACCGAAAAATTTACACAGCAGCACATCTCATCAAAAAAACTAGATCTAATGGCCCAGATTTGGTCTCTAGTTCGGTCTTTAAAATTGGTTCGACATTGATCACAACCATATATATATATATATATATATATATATATATATATATATATATATATATATATATATATATATATATATATATATATAAAGGGGAGCATTAGGTTCCTATTGCCACCTTAGTGTTAAAATCTAAAACTATCATTTTATGATACAAAAGTATCATTTTATCAGCCAAAAATCTAAAACTATCATTATGAAACAAAAATATAATTTTATCACTGAACCTATCATTTTTACCCACTGAAACTATCATTTTATTCCCCGAAACTATCATTTTATTCCCCGAAACTATCATTTTATCCAACCAAAGAACTCAAACAATCAATTTATGATGCCAAAGAACTCAAACAATCAATTTATGATGCAAAAATATCATTTTATCATTTGAAACTATCATTTTATCCCCTCAAACTGTCATTTTATGATGCAAAAGTATCATTTTATCAGCCAAAAATCAACACAAGAATGCGTTGCCCTATGCATAAACATGGGTCCAACCCAACTATTGCAGACCCAAAATCAGGACAAGAGTGACGTGTTTTGTGAACAAGAGTGATGTGTTTTCTGAACAAGAATGATGTGTTTTGTAAACAAGAGTGAAGTAAAATCAGAATAAGAGTGATGTGTTTTGTGAACAAGAGTGATGTGTTTTGTGAACAAGAGTGATGTGTATTGTGAATAAGAGTGAAGTGTTTTCTGAACAAGAGTGATGTGTTTTGTAAACAAGAGTGAAGTAAAATCAGAATAAGAGTGATGTGTTTTGTGAACAAGAGTGAAGTAAAATCAGAATAAGAGTGATGTGTTTTGTGAACAAAAGTGAAGTGTTTTCTGAACAAGCTTCATATCTTCAGCAGCTTTGCAGATCTTATTGGTGATTAAATCCCCAAATTAATCTTCCTCGCAATCCCAATCCATTCCATTTCCACTTTCACATACATCGAATTCAATCCTCCTCCTTCTCCGCCGCCGCCGTTATCCACCATGATGTAATTCGAGGTGGTGCTCTCGCGGCGGTGATGCTCCGCCACCTTCCGCATCCGCGAATTCACCGGCGGCCACCCCACCACCGCATCCTCTTCCACATCAACACATCCGCAATCCCTACATATTCACACACAATCATAAAAAACAATCAAAATCGCAATCCAGAGAGAGAGAGAATTACATATTCCGGTTATCATTCCAAATCAACAGCGGTAATGTGCGTTTGTTGCTGGTCATCTCATCATCGGAGAATGATTCATCAAGTTTACGCTTCTTTTCATCATTTCGCGGCAGATTGTGAGTGGAAGTGTTTGAGAGAGCGAGGCCAAGCTTCATAACGAAATGACAATTTTGCCCTTATATAACCGAAATATGATAGTTTTATTTGATAAAATGATAGTTTTGTTAGATTAAATCTAGACCACATATTTTAAAAATATTTGGTGGAGATTTAGTTATAGGGTTATCACACAAATTGTGGTTATCATTATAATGCACCCATATATATATATATACATATATATATATATATATATATATATATATATATATATATATATAGGGGAGCATTAGGTTCCTATTGCCACCTTAGTGTTAAAATCTAAAACTATCATTTTATGATGCAAAAGTATCATTTTATCAGCCAAAAATCTAAAACTATCATTATGAAACAAAAATATCATTTTATCACTGAACCTATCATTTTTTCCCACTGAAACTATCATTTTATTCCCCGAAACTATCATTTTATCCAACCAAAGAACTCAAACAATCAATTTATGATGCAAAAGTATCATTTTATCATTTGAAACTATCATTTTATCCCCTCAAACTATCATTTTATGATGCAAAAGTATCATTTTATCAGCCAAAAATCAACACAATGCCCGATGCAGAAACATGGGTCCAACCCAAATATTGCAGACCCAAAATCAGAACAAGAGTGATGTGTTTTGTGAACAAGAGTGATGTGTTTTGTGAACAAGAGTGAAGTGTTTTCTGAACAAGAGTGATGTGTATTGTGAATAAGAGTGAAGTGTTTTCTGAACAAGAGTGATGTGTTTTGTGAACAAGAGTGAAGTAAAATAAAAATAAGAGTGATGTGTTTTGTGAACAAGAGTGAAGTAAAATCAGAATAAGAGTGATGTGTTTTGTGAATCGCAAAAAATACGGCTCAGCAAACATTTACATTACACATCATGAATAGTCCATTACTGAAAATAAAAAAACCATTATAGAGTAATATATGTGCATTATGTGTATCAGTAAAAACTACTCCCTAGCCGAGATGATATCTAAACCCTAGGTAAATGACTGGAACTCGTGGACTTTGGCGACGGTTTTGTTACTTTATACATACTACACCCTAGCCCCAATGATTGCTAAACCCTTGGGGAATACTTGAAATGTGCGTCGAACAATCAAACACGGCCAATCTTTAACTAAACTGCTCAGCAAACATTTACATTACAGATCATAAATCGTCCATTACTGAGAATAAAAAAACCATTACACAGTAATATATGTACATTATGTGTATCAGTGAACCGACTCCCTAGCCGAGATGATATCTAAACCCTAGATGAATGACTGAAACTCGTGGACTTTGCGATGGTTTTGTTACTGAATACATATTACACCCTAGCCCCAAGGATTGCTAATCCCTTGGGGAATACATGAAACGTGCGCTGAACAATCAAACACGACCAATCTTAAACTAAACTGCTCAGCAAATATTTACATTACAGATCACAAATCGTCCATTACTGAAAATAAAAAAACCATTACAGAGTAATATATGTACATTATGTGTATCAGTAACAATACATGCTGTCAGATTCTACAACGATCGATTACTCCAACAAATCTGAATTTCAGATAACAACTCGGATTAATAATCAATGAAGGCAAAAAATTGATTACCTTCTTCCATTGTTCAGTAAAAACGAAAGCAATGATCGAGACCTCCTACAAATCGGTATATTTAGAGAATAAATACAAACCATGTCTTCTTCGATTTAGAAACACAGCCAACAATTTAGGACCTTAAAGTGTTCAAGGGAGAAGAGACGCTGAAAGTTTAGGGAGAGAAGACAGATTGCAGTGTGAAATCGTGGAGAATAACCGCTGTGATCTTTGATAGAGATAATCAAGGAAGTTACCATAACATACTAATTTGTGTATCCCAATTTTGACCGTTTCAATTTTTTTAATCATTTAAATTAAATTCATGAGGCATTATTTTCGGCCATCAGATCTTGCAAATGAAGGGTCGAGATTCAGTTGGAAAATAGAATAAAAAATGGAAAAAGGATATGAATACATACCTCTCTATATATATATATATACAGAATTGTGAGGGCCATCCATTTTCTTAATCTTGTGGTTAGGATTAATTTACAATTAATTTAATATTTTATTCAATAAAAACTTTTTTTTTAATTATTTTTTTGTAGTTTTTTTTATTCAATAAAAACTTGCCGGAGTAAATAATGAACTATATTCACTAAATAATGAACTAAATGAACGTATATTAGTAATGAAGTAAATATGTGTCACGACCGCCCAAACTAGGGGTACTACAAACGAGGCGATCGTGACCACGGGATAACATTAAAGACAACATTTAAGGATTACATTTTATATGAAAACTTAATTAGCTTAAAGGAATAATATTTTAGTTCATTAAAAGTTTAGACAACAAATTTTTAGTTTAAAGAAACTTAATGTTATAAATTTATTATTAATTAGCAACGACTTATGGGAAAGGATTTTTCAAAAGAAGCAGCGGAGAAAATAAATAATAAAATCTAATTAACTTCCAAAATAAAACATTTGGTTTAGTTCACGAAAAACCATTTCAGAGTAACAGGGTAAACATCAGATTAACGCCTAACACAATCAAACATGTTCAAACACAGTACGAAACAGAATAAAGTATTGAGGCATAGTTCAAAAATATAGCAGCGGAAATAAGGTTTAAAGAGAGTCAAGGATGACGTCTACGTATGAAGACACAACGCATCCAAAGTTCCTAGGCCAACTCAACATCCACCTCAACATCCCGCTCAACCTGCACATAGGGAAAAACATATGCAGGGCTGAGTACTTGTTGTACTCAATGGGCTCATGCCGAAAACATTTATACAGTTATGTCATCCATACCAGCGATCTCGAGTTTTATACGTAGTAAAGAAATATCATCGAGAACACAAAAACGTTTCATAGACTGGCCAGTCAAATAATCTCCCTATTTTCTCAACAATCCATCAATCACAATCATCAATCCACAGTGCGACGAAAGTGTGGCCACACTATTCGCCCACGAGACCGGCCGACTAGCAAGGACGACTCCCGATCTCACCAGTGTACACAGCCTGATAAGGTTTGCGGCCCTACTCAGACCCGAATTCATTTCACAATACAGCCATATAGCCTAACGGAGTGAACTTAGACGAACTAGGCATTGGACACACAATCTCAATCAAAACAATCCATGGCATGACATAACAAGTTAAACCACCCTTATAACACCACATCATATTTTCGGAAAATAAAAAGATTTGTAAAGAAAGCCCACCTCGTTGGTTTAATCAATTCAATATCCACTTAAGGCAACCCTCGTTCCTTGTGCTCACGTACACACAATAACCCTTGCCAATCATCACAACACAAATCAGCCTTCTACAAATTCACATTACCATGCATGTCCTATCGTTCCTTTTATCATTCCCTTAATTTACCAATCCCAACATTCATCAACCTAAGGAACAACATACCATAATATTTCTCAACGTGTCACACATAACCACGTCACAGGATACCTTCCCAAATCATACATGCATCATATAATTCATTAAAACTTGGCAACAAGTGATATTTCCACATAACAACAAATCTGGCAGAACTGCGCGGTTTGTTTGTAAAAATCACCAAAAATCTATCCGACCTCATATAAAGCTAAACTTTACTCACAACACAGTAGACACATTAAAGTTCATCCAGTTAAAACTTCTCACTCAAGTCATGTCGATTGGTTAGTCAAAACATTAATGCAACTCTCTGGTCGGAACATAAAAATTCTGGCAGCACTGCGCAGTTCATTTGAAGAATTCACCAAATATTCATCAGATGCCCAATGAGACTGAAATTTTCACAAAACACAGAAGTTACTTCGAATTTCCTCCAGTTCAAAATTCACATCAAAATGAGGCCATTTGGTCGGTCAAATAGAAAACGAAACTTTATGGGCGAGAATAAAAGTTTCTGGTAGAATTGCGCAGTCGACTTCAAAAATTTAATAAAATTTCATCTTTCGTCAAATGGGGCTGAAATTTACACACCACACAGAAAACACCTTGAAGTTTAATCAGTTAAAAATTTGAACCAAAATAAGATCCTTTGGTCTGTCAAACACACGTCGGAATCCACTGTCCGAACACCACAGTTTTCAGGTCTCAAAATTTCGAAATTAGGGTTTCTTCCTCATTCAACCAAACACAATTTTTCATGCTTCCCACACACAAACATGCTTCAAAAGGTTCTCACAATCATGTTCTCATATAACCACACATCATTCACCAATGAATCATTCAAACTTTACTCATATTCATTCACAATCGCATATTCACAGTTTTTCTCATACAAACACAAATTCCCACCGATTAATTTTGCGATCTGTGATTCCTACACTCACTATATGCATGAATGAATCAAGAACAAGGTTTCACTGGAGAAGATGAGGAAAAGATTTAGTTATACCTTCTTGAATCGAAAACCAAACGGTAGAAGCAAAGATTGATGCGATTCGTCGGGAACTCTTGAAAATAAAACTTCAATGGATGCAAGAACAAGGATGGAAGAAATTTTGGAGATGTTGAAGAGAGGGAGGAGAGGTGAGGCACGAAAATTATGAGGGAGAATGGGGGCTAGGGTTTAGTTTAGGTGATTATATAGTCCTAGGTTTAATCCAATTAATTAATTAATTAATTAATTGTGGAGGAATAAAATAGGGGTCAATAAATATAATCCCACAATTAAAAAGAAGGCAAAATTTTAAAAATTAGGTTAATAATTCAATAAGGAATTTATTTGGTATTTACTTGGAGAGAAATAGATTCACAATTTAGGAAATAAGTCAATGAATATTCCATAAACAAGGGAACAAAATAAATTAAATCTCCAAGTAGGAAAAAATGAGGGAAGGGGCGAAAATCTTGACGGTGTGCACAAGGAAATTATTTAAATCCTCAATTAAATAGAATAGGATTTAAATTTGATAATTTCTTTATAGGAAAAGACTCCTATAAAATAGGCAGCAATAAAATAGATTTCCCCAAGGAAATTAAGCTAAAAAGAAGTGTGGGATGGAGACACAATAGAAGGAAAATATTCACATCCCCAATTAATTTGGCTTAGGTATTAATTTGGTATTGAATAAAGGGAATTCCACAAAATAGGAAACAAATATATTCTCCTCTACAAATAGGGGGGCCAAAAATTGGCTTACTTAGCCACAAGGAAATAATGCAACTCTTAATTTAAATGGGGTGAGGGAATAAAATGTGGCAAGATTTAATTGGATTTAAAATAAACGAAGGAATCAACAAGGTACCAATTTTATCAAAGAAACTAATTCATCCTCTTAATTCAAGTAGAGGATATCCGAAACTCACAAAAATAATAGGTTAGAGTTCGAGTTTCATGTAGCACAATTTAGGGATAATTTGATTTGGATTTAATTTGGATGAATATCCCAAAATAATTAATTAAATCCAAGAAAATTTCCAATAATTGGAGGGGCCGACAATAGCCACTTTATCTGGCTAGAACAAGATGCATGATCTTTATTTAAATTGATTCCCCACATTAAATATAACTAGCACTTCATTCCAATTTCCCCATGACGATTTATTCCACATAATCAAACTCAATCACGCAACAACAACTTAAATTTCATAAATGAAATTTCCAATCGACATATCTTAAATAAATGTCACAAAATTTGGGATTTTACATCATTCCCCTCTAAACAGAAATTTCATCCCGAAATTTTGACCGTCTCACATAAATAACTCGGGGTATTTTTCTTTCATTCTATCTTCTAACTCCCACGTGGCTTCCTCGGGACCATGGTGTTTCCACAACACTTTCACGGATGCTATCGACTTGTTTCGTTACTCTTGCACCTTCCGATCTAGGATTGCCTCGGGCCTTTCCTCGTAGTTCATGTCGGGGGTCAGGATCACTTCCTCTTGATGAATGTAATAGCCGAGACCTAGATTCTCGAGAATTCTTAAGAAATAAATACCAGCTTTTATTTAACGAATGAAAGAGTATTTTTATTTCTTGAGAAATAATACAAATTACAGTTTTCAGAATCTCAAAACTAAAGTTACAATCTTTGACGACGAAAATTAAAAGTTGAGCTACTACACTATTACATTTAGAAATCCCGAAGGGCTACTTTGGCCTTCGTCACCGGGCCGTCTCGGCCACAGATTTTTGAACGAGCCGGGAGGGCGAGACCACGAGGGAAGACAACCTCGTTGGCCAGCCGCAGCTCCTGCCAAAGTGCACGAAAAAGAGAATTAGTTGCATGAAATAAAGACAACTAAAAGAAGTGTTAAAAGGGGAATGAGTAGCCTTACCTTTCCAAAGAAAAGAGGAAGGCTTGGTCGAAAGGGGCAAGTCCAGCCAACAGATTTTTGCACCGCAGTGGCTGCACTATGCAAGGCTGAGTTTTTGCAGCTCTTACCCCTTTATCCACCAGCCATAGTCCGGAAATCAGCCCCCACAATGCCACCTCTAGTGTGCACCTGCAAAAGAGACAAAATCCATGAATGAATCAAAGTACAAGGCAGCACAAAACTCCAAATCAGTTAAAGAATGCTGCAGGGATGGCAGCCAACATAAGGCAGCCTTAAGGCTCCTTCTTTCCAGCCAAGTAACAAACTCTTGCAGCTTTCAGTTACTCCCTATCCATAAATGTAAATAGCCCTCAGCCTCTTCCTCCCTTTCCCATCACCAAATCAGCCGTTTTACAGTGAGGCATAGAGTGGGAGGGACCGAAGCAGCAAGAGAGAGTAGAGGGGATCAAAGCCGAGAGTAAGGGGACAACAAGATACGCAACAGCCAAAGAATGACAGTAACGCAAGAATGCTAGGATATCATAGTTAGAGCTCAAGTACGGTAATCACATCAGAATAACGAGAACGAGCAGTAGCCGCAACAACTGAGATTTTTTTTCGAACTTAAACTTGGGGAAGAACCCCTCACCAACAAAACACAACTACATTGAAAGCTAAGTAAGCGTAGCAAGTTTATCCGTTTAAACTGAGCTGGGGGAGAAAACTTAGCTGAGGCCGCAGAGGCAGTCGCAGAGCCGTCAACGACGGCGCTGACCTTCAGGAGGCAGCGACGTCAGCCAATAGAGCGACGGAGGTGTACGCCGAGCCTCGTTCGGCGGCGCACGAGGCAGAGACCTCACGGGTTGGCATCAGACCCTGTGCTCGAAGGCCGTTCGCGAGGGAACGGCGAGTCCTGACCACACGGAACTCGCGGACGACAGGCGGTGATACACCGTAACGGCCGCGATGGAGGGTGACGCCGGAGGCGACGCTGATTGAAGGCGGCGTCGGAACGAAAGGGGGGCTAGGGTTTCCCGTTTCCAGTTGTTTCTTCAATTTGGGGAAAAGTTATGAAAATGAAAGAGAAAGATGGAAGGGGGAATAGTTGGGCCATGCCCAATTTATTTCCTTTGGGCCTAGTGAGTAAATGGTCCAAACTGGACCAGTCACCTAATCTGGGCCGATTGTTTAAGAAAATAAATAGTCTGGGCCAGAATAAATAAATTTCCAGCTGGGCTTGAGAATCTAATTACTAGAACCATTAATTTGGTTGAAGCCGTTATCTTGGATCAAGTTAAAAGCATGACGAAAATTATTCCCTAAGCCACGGAAGAAAAGTACTATTAAGCCGTGTCGAAATAATATTCGATAAATAGTTAAAGCAGACTTTAATAGTCACAGAAAGTATTTTAAAATACTTAAGATAATCCGGGAAATAATTATAACCGAACGGGGCAGCCGGATTCAGAACAATTTAAATCGCCGATTTAATTACAGAATTTAGATCTCTAATATTTAGAAAGAAAGAGATAAAATAAAAGATCACGCTTAGGCATGCATTCATGCAAGATCAATGATTACTTAAAGCCTAATTTAAGTATATTATTTTTGAAAAGGGACGTCGTCGCTCGACGAGTAAATCTCAAGTCAGACAGTGCCCGTTTGAAAGAGTTAAGCAAATGAGGTGGGCTTTTCTATCCTACATTATGTGTGGGCTTTCTTTCTCTTCTTTCTTTAAAGCATGCTTTATGTGAAAATATGATTATTTGAATGAGTTGTCATGCCATGTTTTGTTTTATGATTGCCTATCTGTTGGCTATTCCGACCCAGTTAAATCGAATTCGGGTCCCAGTAGGTCAGTAAATCCTACTCGGACTAGTGTACACATAGGGACCGTGAGCTAGCGCTAGGTTGGCCGGTCCGTGGGTCGTGAGCTAGCGCCAGGTTGGCCGGCCCAGTGGTCGTGGAATGTGGCCACATTCCCGATTCACGCAGCTGATATGGCATATCATCAGAAGTTTAAATGACTGCAGTCTATTTTCAGAAAGAAATAACAGATTTTAGTGACCGGGATAGATTTTCAGTAAAACCCCGCGTTCACTCAGCTTGGCTGACAACTAAAAGAAAACAGTTTTCGGCATAAGCCCACTGAGTGCATCAAGTACTCAGCCCTGCATATTGTTTTTCTTAATGTGCAGGTTGATCGTTGTCGAAGCCGAGGAGGTGTTGGGACAGAAGACCAAATAAGTAGGAAGGTAGCGGGTGTAGTGTGTCTTCATACATACTACATCTGTCTTGGTACTCTTCCGTTGCGCAAATTCAGAACATTCGTTTAACAAAGACAATTTCTCATAACTACTCTGATTCAACATGATTTGTACCCTCAACACACTTCAGACAATGTTTCTTTTGATTTAAGCATCTTATGATGAGTTGAGACAGTTTCAGTATGTTTTAGTCGCGGTAAAGCTACACTTTCTTTGACTAGGGAGATGTGGTCGTGACAGAGTGGTATCAGAGCACTTTTCTTTCGCTCTGACCCAAGAACCTTCCTTCTAAGCCTCAGTCCAGAAAAGATAGTACTAGGCTAGAAGATGAACATAATGTTAAGTACAAGATCCCAACACCTCAGCTCGACACGATCAACTGCAGCAGAAACAGGGGTCGACGCCCGCTCGTCCAGAAAAGAGAATTTTAAAGAAAGAAAATATTTTTTCCATTTAAGAATGAAAATGAATTTCATGGGATTTTCAAAAAAAAAAGGAATTTTCACAGCCCTTTATGGGAACGAAAATGTTTATTTGAGATTTTTGCAAGATGCAACGTGATAGCTGATACTTTGCATGAGATATGCTTAAAGTATCTGTGACTTATGAGCTTGACATGAATGTATAAGTGTCATGTGGACTATATATGCGAACCTAGAGTGCTTTAGAGAAGTACCTTAGGTGGGACATATAGGACCAAGTACTAGCAGAACGAGAATTTTTACCGCCTTCCAGGGTGATGAGACCAATTAACACCCATCAGTTTGGGTAAGCTTCTAATTCCAAGGAATTATGAGAAAGAAAAGACGAACTAGAAAGTACTATGGTACTACTTATAGACATCAATTAAAGGAAGTCCATTCTTTTAAGCACACAGATAGTATACATATATATATGTATGCTAGACGATGAACCAAGAAGTTCCCAATGTCTTTACAAAGACCAAGTTTTAACGAAAATAGTTTACTTTCAAGCCTGTTCGGGAGATACATCCCTACACGGAAAGAGATCGTACCCAAGATCTAGTAAAGTGATCTAATCTGGCGTAACAGGCCTGAACATGTTGTAAAGCACGATGGAGAATGTAATGTCTCACAAGAATCAGCGTTCTAAGTTATCGAGAACGATATGAAAGCATGACCTCCAGCTGCGGTTATCAGTTTAACAACACGAGAAACCCCATCTTGGAATGTATGGTTTCCTAGAACACAGTTATCATGTCCGAGCTCCACGAGAACAGACAAAGGAGTGTCACATAACTAGAACCGATGATTATAATCAATAGTACTTACTTGGATTCCCAATGAAATTCTTTCTAAGAGTCCTCCCAAAGGACGGTATCCCCGTCTGTTCTGACTTTAGTTTGACTCCCAAGTAACATATCAATATTTCTTTTTCTATGCGAGGTAAGACTCACTTCCAATTTATGGACTGCAGCCCTTTGACTCATCGTTCATAAAGAGTAAAGTTTTGACTGTGTAAGCTCCGGTCATAAATTCTAAGTTGCTTTTATCTATTACCTTCAGAATAAGCTTATTCTTCAGACATCGTCTATGGAGACTTCTGATTGTCTCACGTTTTGCAAGTAGTACGCCACTTTCATTCTTTCACGAAAGCGGTAACCCAGTTTCAGTTCCCAAATTTTGGATACCTTTATGTTTCAAGCATCGTTATTTGTTGTTGTCTCCTTTGAGCCACAGTATAGGAGATCCATATCCCGATTTCTTGGACTCGTGCAATGAAATTTCATTCTTATGATGCTTACAGTTCCGACCCCCAGAATGGTCGCGCCTTTTAAATACTTTCTCAGTACATTTCATATTGTGTTGGAACTCTTGTTCACCTCCCTATTTTAAAACTGTGTTGTAGCAATATTTTTCCTACGGAGGTGAAATTATTCCATCTCAGTTCCAATACATGCATTATTCCTAGTCTCAGAATTTTTCTGCAGTTTGAAGTTAAGGCAAGCATATTGTACTTTTCCTAACGAGTTTGGCCTAGCTGATTTTTCTGAATAGTTCATTTCAGTGCGTTGCCTTAATGAACCTATGAAATCATTGATGTGATTTTGATATCAAGATGCCTTTGAAACATGATCAATGTTCCTTCATTGCAATCGCCTACGTTTATAAATTTTCGTGGTTGATCATCTTAGGCGATGACATGTTTGAACCACTGTCCTTGATGCTCAGATCCTTTCAGTCTAATTGGACAACTGTATTGTCCTATTTTGCAGCTTACTATGGGAATTTACAGTTAATTCATTTCCATCCAGTTTTCATGACCCATCTCATGATTATTTCTAGCTCCCACCAGGGGTGAGCCTCAGCTTCTATGAGTTTACCTGGAAACCAGTTGAGCTACGTAGTTCTTTGAATGAACTCAGTACTTACCTTCAAGGTCGATTATCGACGAAAATTCATAAAAGTTGAACAAGGGATGTTATTCTTGTCCAGTTGGGTATTCAGGAGCCCTTCAGATTTTCAGTCATACTCTCTTGTGTGAATAATAATCCAAGTTAAGACTATTAGATTAATCATTGAGTTATTGATACGAGGCTAGCAGAAAAAGGCATGGTCTCAGTTTCTTTCAGATACGCATAATAAATACGTCCCCATGGAGACACGTGCAGGAAATGATGCACCAACCAGAAGCGTTGCATAACCGACAACAAAGCGTTAAATACTTCGAATCTACGTACCGCTTGTGACCAGCAGGTGGAAGATCGAATATTTTGTTGTATAGAGAAGCAACTAGCCTTGAGTAGAGAAATATCAAGGAATATTTGTGGATTAAATGATGTCCGAAGACGTAAAAGACCTATATGGTAGTTTGAACGATCAAAATGCTTACTCCGAGTAAGATAAGTAAGCCACAAGAACAAAGACTCAATCATGGGCATATAATGAAAGCCATGGAGAAAGTACGAGTGTATTCGTAGTTTGTGTTTGACGGAACAAATCCCATCAGCAAAAGGGATTCGTCTAAGAGGTGGCCAGGAAAAAAAAGCTAAAGCTGGAGAGACATTCGGGAAGAGGAACGCGTGATAGCACCGCTACCCTCACCGTCCCTACTATGAAGGGAGAAATTGAATTTTTCCTTTTAAAAGAAGTTATCGCAAGGGAACAGGATTTAGAGCCCTATAATATAGAGCAAGGGCAAACGTTGGCAATAAAATGCGACAAATTATTCTACGATATGCCACGTCTCAATTAAGCAGCTCAGAAAGGAGCTGTCGATAGAGTTTTGTGTTAATCTGGACACGAGATCTAGATCACTTTGGAAAGTCATGCTAGATTATTTCACCATGAATCGCTCAGTCGAACCAAAAAGGGCATGGAGACAGTAGCGTTGGGAGAAAGAAGCCAACACCTCCACATGCACTAAACCAATATTCAAGGATTGACGCGAGTAGAACAAGTGTGTACTAAATCATGACGAAAGAGTCGCAGTAAGCTCAAAAGCACCTTGAAAGCGGTAAAAGTAGACTACCTCAACTGAGCGAGAGGTTACGAGATCATTATGGCAGCTCAATGACTACCTTTACGATCGATGCAAGCATTAGAGAACTCAATACCTGGCGATGAAATCTAAGATTAGAAATAGCTTCATCACCCAGACGAAATGAATTACTAAAGGAATGACTTGAATCAGTCATATTATCTCAGTCACCATATAGGATGGCGCTCAAGAAATAAGAAGAACTTAAGATCCAATTACAAGAATAAGTAGACCTGGGTTTCATCAGACCCAGTGTATCGTTTTTGGGCGTATCAGTACTCTTCATGAAGAAGAAGGATGGGACTTTGCGAATGTGTATCGACTATCGAGAGCTAAATAAGTTAACCCTCAAGAACAAGTACCTCTACCGAGAATCAACGACCTCTTCGACCAGCTGCGAGGAGCCAGCGTATTCTCGAAGATGGGCTTGAGATCGGGTTATCACTAGCTGGGAGTTCGACAAGACGGTATACCTAAGACTGCACTTTGCACCAGATATGACCATTACGAGTTTACTGTAATGCCTTTTTGGGCTTACAAACGCCCCAGCCGTGTTCATGAACCTAATGAACCGCGTGTTCCGCCCATATTTGGACAAGGTCGTCCTAGCTTTTAAAGACGACGTGCTCATGTACTCAAGGAACGAGAAGAAACAAGAGGAGGCACTTAGGAACGAGGTCATGAGTGAAGCTCATGAGACACCCTACACTGCCCATCCTGGGAGTACAAAGATGTATCAGGACTTGAAGAAGCAATTTTGGTGGGATGGCATGAAGAGAAGCATAGCATCGTTTGTAGAAAGATGTCTGGCTTGCCAGCAAGTGAAGGCGTTACATACCTCTCGAGATTCCAGAATGGAAATGGGAGCATATAGCAATGGATTTTGTGACAGGATTGCCAAAATCACCGCAAGGAAACACTGCCATCTGGGTGATTATAGATCGACTCACCAAAAGTGCTCACGTCATACCAATTCGTATCACATACTGATCTGACAAGTTGGCACAGATTTATGTGCAAGAGATTGTGCGCCTACATGGTGTACCAGTAACGATCACCTCAGATCGAGATTCAAAATTTACTTCTAGATTTTGGATAAGCCTACAGCGAGAGTTAGACACTCAGCTGAATTTCAGCACATCATTCCATCCACAGACGGACGGACAGTCCGAAAGGACGATTCAGACATTAGAAGATATGTTAAGAGCCGTAGTGCTCGACCGTGGAGTGAGCTGGGAGCCAGTACTTCCACTTATAGAGTTCGCCTACAACAACAGTTACCAGGCAACTATTGATATGGCCCCATACGAGGCACTCTATGGGAAAAAGTGTAGATCACCACTTTACTGGGATGAAGTTGGTGAGAGAAAGATTTTCGGACCAGACTCGGTAGAGGAAATGATAGAAATTGTCCGACAAATCCGAGGGAGAATCAAAGAAGCTCAAGATAGACAGAAATCCTATGCAGATGCTCGCAGAACGGATTTACAGTTCAAAGCAGGAGACAAGGTCTTTCTGAAAGTATCCCCATCAAAAGGGATAACCAGATTCGGCGTCAAGGGCAAGCTGAAACCGCGTTTTATCGGACCTTACGAGATCCTAGAAACAGTCGGCCCTGTGGCGTACAGATTAGCGCTCCCGCCAAGCTTCGGGAATGTTCACAATGTGTTTCATGTATCACAGTTGAGAAAGTACGTGTTTGACCCCAAACACATAGTGCACCAAGAAGAAATGGTGTTAGAACCAGATTTGAGCTATGAAGAAAAGCCAGAAGCAATTCTGGACAGAAAAGTTAAAGAGTTTAGGAATAAAAATATTGTAACAGTAAAGGTCCTATGGAAGCATCACGGCCGCGAGGAGGCGACGTGGGAGCTCGAGGACTAGATGAAAGAGAAGTACCCACAGCTTTTTACCTAACCGAGACAAAATTTCGGGACGAAATTTTTGTTAAGGGGGGTAGAATGTAATAGCCGAGACCTAGATTCTCGAGAATTCTTAAGAAATAAATACCAGCTTTTATTTAACGAATGAAAGAGTATTTTTATTTCTTGAGAAATAATACAAATTACAGTTTTCAGAATCTCAAAACTAAAGTTACAATCTTTGACGACGAAAATTAAAAGTTGAGCTACTACACTATTACATTTAGAAATCCCGAAGGGCTACTTTGGTCTTCGTCACCGGGCCGTCTCGGCCACAGATTTTCGAACGAGCCGGGAGGGCGAGACCACGAGGGAAGACAACCTCGTTGGCCAGCCGCAGCTCCTGCCAAAGTGCACGAAAAAGAGAATTAGTTGCATGAAATAAAGACAACTAAAAGAAGTGTTAAAAGGGGAATGAGTAGCCTTACCTTTCCAAAGAAAAGAGGAAGGCTTGGTCGAAAGGGGCAAGTCCAGCCAACAGATTTTTGCACCGCAGTGGCTGCACTATGCAAGGCTGAGTTTTTGCAGCTCTTACCCCTTTATCCACCAGCCATAGTCCGGAAATCAGCCCCCACAATGCCACCTCTAGTGTGCACCTGCAAAAGAGACAAAATCCATGAATGAATCAAAGTACAAGGCAGCACAAAACTCCAAATCAGTTAAAGAATGCTGCAGGGATGGCAGCCAACATAAGGCAGCCTTAAGGCTCCTTCTTTCCAGCCAAGTAACAAACTCTTGCAGCTTTCAGTTACTCCCTATCCATAAATGTAAATAGCCCTCAGCCTCTTCCTCCCTTTCCCATCACCAAATCAGCCGTTTTACAGTGAGGCATAGAGTGGGAGGGACCGAAGCAGCAAGAGGGAGTAGAGGGGATCAAAGCCGAGAGTAAGGGGACAACAAGATACGCAACAGCGAAGGTAAAACCTCCTTCGAACTCTTCTTAAACCCATGTCATCATATAGTTAGAATACAACATAGAAACCTTAGGAAGCATGCTCACACTAAGACTTACACCCAAAGAATGACAGTAACGCAAGAATGCTAGGATATCATAGTTAGAGCTCAAGTACGGTAATCACATCAGAATAACGAGAACGAGCAGTAGCCGCAACAACTGAGATTTTTTTTCGAACTTAAACTTGGGGAAGAACCCCTCACCAACAAAACACAACTACATTGAAAGCTAAGTAAGCGTAGCAAGTTTATCCGTTTAAACTGAGCTGGGGGAGAAAACTTAGCTGAGGCCGCAGAGGCAGTCGCAGAGCCGTCAACGACGGCGCTGACCTTCAGGAGGCAGCGACGTCAGCCAATAGAGCGACGGAGGTGTACGCCGAGCCTCGTTCGGCGGCGCACGAGGCAGAGACCTCACGGGTTGGCATCAGACCCTGTGCTCGAAGGCCGTTCGCGAGGGAACGGCGAGTCCTGACCACACGGAACTCGCGGACGACAGGCGGTGATACACCGTAACGGCCGCGATGGAGGGTGACGCCGGAGGCGGCGCTGATTGAAGGCGGCGTCGGAACGAAAGGGGGGCTAGGGTTTCCCGTTTCCAGTTGTTTCTTCAATTTGGGGAAAAGTTATGAAAATGAAAGAGAAAGATGGAAGGGGGAGTAGTTGGGCCATGCCCAATTTATTTCCTTTGGGCCTAGTGAGTAAATGGTCCAAACTGGACCAGTCACCTAATCTGGGCCGATTGTTTAAGAAAATAAATAGTCTGGGCCAGAATAAATAAATTTCCAGCTGGGCTTGAGAATCTAATTACTAGAACCATTAATTTGGTTGAAGCCGTTATCTTGGATCAAGTTAAAAGCATGACGAAAATTATTCCCTAAGCCACGGAAGAAAAGTACTATTAAGCCGTGTCGAAATAATATTCGATAAATAGTTAAAGCAGACTTTAATAGTCACAGAAAGTATTTTAAAATACTTAAGATAATCCGGGAAATAATTATAACCGAACGGGGCAGCCGGATTCAGAACAATTTAAATCGCCGATTTAATTACAGAATTTAGATCTCTAATATTTAGAAAGAAAGAGATAAAATAAAAGATCACGCTTAGGCATGCATTCATGCAAGATCAATGATTACTTAAAGCCTAATTTAAGTATATTATTTTTGAAAAGGGACGTCGTCGCTCGACGAGTAAATCTCAAGTCAGACAGTGCCCGTTTGAAAGAGTTAAACAAATGAGGTGGGCTTTTCTATCCTACATTATGTGTGGGCTTTCTTTCTCTTCTTTCTTTAAAGCATGCTTTATGTGAAAATATGATTATTTGAATGAGTTGTCATGCCATGTTTTGTTTTATGATTGCCTATCTGTTGGCTATACCAACCCAGTTAAATCGAATTCGGGTCCCAATAGGTCAGTAAATCCTACTCGGACTAGTGTACACATAGGGACCGTGAGCTAGCGCTAGGTTGGCCGGTCCGTGGGTCGTGAGCTAGCGCCAGGTTGGCCGGCCCAGTGGTCGTGGAATGTGGCCACATTCCCGATTCACGCAGCTGATATGGCATATCATCAGAAGTTTAAATGACTGCAGTCTATTTTCAGAAAGAAATAACAGATTTTAGTGACCGGGATAGATTTTCAGTAAAACCCCGCGTTCACTCAGCTTGGCTGACAACTAAAAGAAAACAGTTTTCGGCATAAGCCCACTGAGTGCATCAAGTACTCAGCCCTGCATATTGTTTTTCTTAATGTGCAGGTTGATCGTTGTCGAAGCCGAGGAGGTGTTGGGACAGAAGACCAAATAAGTAGGAAGGTAGCGGGTGTAGTGTGTCTTCATACATACTACATCTGTCTTGGTACTCTTCCGTTGCGCAAATTCAGAACATTCATTTAACAAAGACAATTTCTCATAACTACTCTGATTCAGCATGATTTGTACCCTCAACACACTTCAGACAATGTTTCCTTTGATTTAAGCATCTTATGATGAGTTGAGACAGTTTCAGTATGTTTTAGTCGCGGTAAAGCTACAGTTTCTTTGACTAGGGAGATGTGGTTGTGACAATGAATCACATGCTTGGGGTCGAACACGTACTTGCGCAACTGCGACACATGGAACACGTTGTGCACATTCCCAAAACTGGGAGGTAACGCCAAACGATACACTACAGGACCTACTTCATCGATAATCTCGTACGGCCCTACAAAACGCGGTTTCAGCTTGCCCTTCACTCCAAACCTCACAACTCCCTTCGTCGGGGATACTTTCAAGAACACTTTGTCACCAACGTTGAATTTGATTTCCGTTCGACGCACGTAAGCATACGACTTCTGCCTAGCTTGAGCTTCTTTGATCCTTACGCGGATTTGATGTACAATTTCGGTCATTTCCCTTATAGCGTCGGGTCCTAACATCTTCCTCTCGCCAACTTCATCCCAATAGAGTGGGGATTGAAACTTCCTGCCATACAAAGCTTCATACGGAGCCATATCGATCGTCGCTTGATAGCTATTGTTGTAGGCGAATTCAACCATCGGTAGAACAGTTTCCCAACTTTCCCTTCGATCTAAGACAACGGCTCGCAGCATATCCTCAAGTGTTTGAATCGTCCTCTCTAACTGCCCGTTCGATTGCGGGTGATAAGCAGTGCTGGAGTTCAATTGTGCGCCCAATTCCCGTTGCAAACTCATCCAAAATTTCGATGTGAACTTCGTATCGCGGTCGGATACAATGGTCTTTGGCACTCCATGCAAACGTACAATCTCACTCACGTAGAGTTTAGCTAACTTGTCCACTCCATAAGTAATCTTAATGGTAAGAAGTGCGCGGTTTTAGTAAGTCGATCGGTAATTACCCATATCGCAGTGTTGCCCTTTTGTGACTTCGGCAAACCCGTCACGAAATCCATAGCTAGATGCTCCCACTTCCACTCGGGAATTTCAAGTGGTTGCAATTTCCCATATGACCGTTGGTGTAAGGCCTTCACTTGTTGACATGCTAGACATCGCTCCACATACGACGCTACGTCCCCTTTCATTCCATTCCACCAACAATGTTGCTTCAAAACTCGATACATCTTCGTGCTTTCGGGGTGAGCTGTGTAAGGCGTGTCGTGCGCTTCACTCAAAATCTCATCTTTTAGCGCCTCATCGCTCGGCACACACAATCGTCCATCGTACGTCAAGCTTCTCGGCTCTCACCTTCACACCTAATTCTTCCAACTTCTCGTCACATCGTTGGGCTTCTATGAGCTTGGTTCTCAAATCTGGCTCAATCACTAGCGTCGCTATTCTTCCTCCTACTGTCTCGGGCGCTTTCAATATCTCCAAACTCATTCTGTCGAATTTGCGAATCAACGCTTCCTCTTGCGTTAGGAAAAAAGCCAATTGCGGTTGGTTCTTCTTACTCAAAGCATCGGCTACTACGTTCGCCTTGCCCGGATGATAGTGAATACCACAGTCATAATCTTTCACGATCTCTAACCAACGTTACTGTCTCATGTTTAGCTCCTTTTGCTCGAAGAATAACTTGAGACTCTTGTGATCCGTATATATTTCGCATCTCACTCCATAGAGATGATGTCTCCAAATTTTCAGTGCATGCACTACTGCTGCTAGCTCCAAGTCGTGAGTCGGAAAATTCAATTCATTCGGTCTCAACTGTCGGGAAGCGTATGCTATGACTTTCCCATGTTGCATCTACACGCATCCAAGTCCTACTTTCGATGCATCAGTATAGACGGCGAAGTCCTTGTCGGCTGCCGGTACAGCTAGAACAGGTGATGTAGTCAACTTCTCTTTCAATAGTTGGAAACTCGCCTCACACTCTGGCGTCCAAACCACTTTGATTCCTTTCTTCAACAGTTGTGTCATTGGTCTCGCGATTTTAGAGAATCCCTCTATGAAGCGTCGATAATATCCTGCCAATCCCAAGAAACTACGGATTTCACTCGGCGTTTTCGGCGACTTCCAATTTTGCACGGCCTCGACCTTTGCTGGGTCTACTTGAATCCCATTTGCCGTCACAATATGACCAAGAAAGTTCACTCGAGTCAATCGAAACTCACACTTACTATACTTGGCATAAAGTTTCTCCTTTCGTAACGTTTCCAACACAGTTTGAAGATGCCATCCATGTTCCTCCTCGTTCTTCGAGTATACTAAAACATCATCGATGAAGACTAACACAAACTTGTCAAGATACTCGTGGAAAACTCGGTTCATCAAGTCCATGAAAACGGCTGGGGCGTTGGTCAGCTCAAATGGCATCACGACGAATTCATAATGGCCATAACTAGTGCGAAAAGCAGTCTTAGGCACATCCTCTCGTTGGACCTTTACTTGATGATATCCCGACCTCAAGCCCATTTTCAAAAATATGCCCACTCCTCGAAATTGGTCAAACAAATCATCAATCCTCGGCAGTGGGTACTTATTCTTCAAGGTCATCTTGTTGAGCTCACGATAGTCGATGCACATCCTCATCGTTCCATCCTTTTTCTTAACGAAACAACACTGGCGCTCCCCACGGTGACACAGTAGGTCGAAAAAAACCCAAGTCTAACAGTTCTTGCAACAATTGGTTTTGATCATCTCCACGGAGCTTGAAAGAACATAAGATAGATCATGAATATAGGGTGGAATCGAATTAAATCTCAAATTTCGTAGTAGGCTACGAAGGTCAAAGGAACTTTTGAAAGAAAATCTAGTGGATTGAATTCGTTAAGGCAAGGTACAAAATGTAGGCCTTAACTTTGTTTTGTAAAAAGAAAAGTTATTATATGGAAATGATACGTATAGTGGAACAGAACCAAAAGAATTCCACTCTGTAAGAAAGATCTTGAACAGACATGGTTACAAAATGAAAGGCTTAAAAAAAAGTTCGAAAAAGAATATCCCATAGAAAACATGTCTGTGAAACGTGAACATGTTGAAGGACATAACTGCAAGCAGCATTAGAAATGAAGTTTAATCGCAAAGGCTCACAAGGTCAAAATATTGTTCGTAAATAATAGGTCAAGGAAGACTACAATCAATCCAAGTGTCCAAAGTTATGAAGGCAACACCACTTTCCAAGAATTGAAAGTGAGTTATGACTCAATGGATGAAAAGAAATAATAAGCGTTACTTGCAAAGAGTGAGTGAAACAAGATGTTAAATAGACAGGGGCTCACGATTATTTGAAAGGTCCTGAAAGACAACTCCTTAGAATCCAAGTAAGAACTGTTGATTAAAAAGTTCGTTCTAGCTTTTAAAATCGCACCTTCTCATTCATCTTTCGCTGGCCGAAACTGGTAACATCGCTCAAGGAGCTGTGGGTTCCACGCTGAGATTCTTCATATCGTTGCCACTAATAATGATAGTCGGAATCCATATCTTCATAATATTCTTTGCACCTCATAAAAACCATTCTCTTAAAACATCGCAATTATACTCGCGCTCCCAACGTGCTATAACAGTCATCTTCGTCGCACCACCACTTTTGACGCAAGAATGAGTTTACATCTTAGATCACAAGTATGATCTCTCCCCGTTGTAGGATTAAATCATTTAGCATCTCCTCTTGAAGTTCTTTTTGTACGTAATGTCTCTTCGTATTCTCTTTATTCTTATCGTTTAGGAAAAAACGATAGTGAATTTGTAATCATCTAATGGAGTTTGAATTCGCACTACATATTTCCATTTATCTTATCCCTCAGAAAAGTGATATTGTAGTTGTAACAACTAAGTTCGATATCGTTCGATCAAACAGACATCTTGGGCATTCTAGGTTTGCAACAAAGTTCATAGTATCATATTTTCTTCTACCAACACTTTCATAAAGTACCTCACACTTTTACGTTCATAATTCATCACTTAAAACATGATTCACATACCAAAAGATTCAACATGCATAAACATATATCGCCATGCATAACTACGTTATATTCCTCATTCACTTCCAGATCTAAATTTTCCCAAAAGAAACGAACTAACATGCTTTCGTTCAAGGTTCAAAGATTTTTTCGAAATTTTCAACAATTTCCCATAACATGTTATAGTTTTGTCAGTCAAATTCCACTATGAACAACTAGTCCTTACAATGCACTTTACCTATATGTTTGAAACAAACATTTTTTAAAAAAGTTACAACATTCTCAAAACAACTCATCAATCTTCATCTTTCGTATAAAACACTCCATCTTCCTATGTTCACATGCTTACGTCATCACTTTCACACATATAACACATACTTAGGTCATCATACCAATCTTGCTCATGTCCCACATAATCATACCATAACAATATCATATTCACACATACAACACGTGCTTAGATCATATTGCCAATCATGCTCATATTCCACATAATCACACTATCACAATATCATTTTCACACATATAACACGTGTTTAGATCATCACGCAAATCATGCTCACATTTACGTCCTTTTCACATCATTTATTCACGAATTTAGAATCACATCACATCATCACGTAATTACATGCTCATGAATTCTTTTGCCCAAACCATCCTCATCATATCATCAATCTTATACATCGTTCTCATATTTCATCAACAACTTAAAACATACCTCACTTTCATTGGTTGAGCGTGATGCTTGGATGTTGAGCCTTCGTGACACTTCTAGTCAATAAGGGTTCACTAATCTAGACTTAAAGTAAAAGAAGACTCTCGGACCAGAGCGAAAGAACAAAGCTCTGATACCACTCTGTCACGACCGCCCAAACTAGGTGTACTACAAACGAGGCAATCGTGACCACGGGATAACATTAAAGACAACATTTATGGATTACATTTTATATGAAAACTTAATTAGCTTAAAGGAATAATATTTTAGTTCATTAAAAGTTTAGACAACAAATTTTTAGTTTAAAGAAACCTAATGTTATAAATTTATTATTAATTAGCAACGACTTATGGCAAAGGATTTTTCAAAAGAGCAGCGGAGAAAATAAATATTAAAATCCAATTAACTTCCAAAATAAAACATTTGGTTTATTTCACGAAAAACCATTTCAGAGTAACAGGGTAAACATCAGATTAACGCCTAACACAATCAAACAAGTTCAAACACAGTACGAAACAGAATAAAGTCTTGAGGCATAGTTCAAAAATATAGAAGCGGAAATAAGGTTTAAAGAGAGTCAAGGATGACGTTTACGTATGAAGACACAACGCATCCAAAGTTCCTAGGCCAACTCAACATCCACCGCAACATCCCGCTCAACCTGCACATAGGGAAAAACATATGCAGGGCTGAGTACTTGTTGTACTCAATGGGCTCATGCCGAAAACATTTATACAGTTATGTCATCCATACCAGTGATCTCGAGTTTTATACGTAGTAAAGAAATATCATCGAGAACACAAAAACGTTTCATAGACTGTCCAGTCAAATAATCTCCCCATTTTCTCAACAATCCATCAATCACAATCATCAATCCACAGTGCAACGAAAGTGTGGCCAAGGACGGCTCCCGATCTCACCAGTGTACACAGCCATATAGCCTAACGGAGTGAACTCAGACGAACTAGGCATCAGACACACAATCTCAATCAAAACAATCCATGGCTTGACATAACAAGTTAAACCACCCTTATAACACCACATCATATTTTCGGAAAATAAAAAGATTTGTAAAGAAAGCCCACCTCGTTGGTTTAATCAATTCAATATCCACTTAAGGCAACCATCGTTCCTTATGCTCACGTACACACAATAACCCTTGCCAATCATCACAACACAAATCAGCCTTCCATAAATTGACATTACCATGCATGTCCTATCGTTCCTTTTATCATTCCCTTAATTTGCCCATCCCAACATTCATCAACCTAAGGAACAACATGCCATAATATTTCTCAACGTGTCACACATAATCACGTCACCGGATACCATCCCAAATCATACATGCATCATATAATTCATTAAAACTTGGCAACAAGTGATATTTCCACATAACAACAAATCTGGCAGAATTGCGCGGTTTGTTTGTAAAAATCACCAAAAATCCATCCAACCTCATATGAAGCTAAAATTTGGTCACAACACAGTAGACACATTCAAGTTCATCCAGTTAAAACTTCTCACTCAAATTATGTCGATTGGTCAGTCAAAACATTATTGCAACTCTCTAGTCGGAACATATAAATTCTGGCAGCACTGCGCAGTTCATTTGAAGAATTCACCAAATATTCATCCGATGCCCAATGAGACTGAAATTTTTACAAAACACAGAAGACACTTCGAATTTAATCCAGTTCAAAATTCAAATCAAAATGAGGCCATTTGGTCGGTCAAATAGAATACGAAACTTTATGGGCGAGAATACAAGTTTCTGGCAGAATTGCGCAGTCGACTTCAAAACTTTATTAAAATCTCATCTTTCGTCAAAAGGGGCTGAAATTTACACACCACACAGAAAACACCTTGAAGTTTACTCAGTTAAAAATTCGAACAAAAATAAGATCCTTTGGTCAGTCAAACACACGTCGGAATCTACTGTCCGAACACCAGAGTTTTCAGGTCTCAAAATTTTGAAATTAGGGTTTCTTCCTCATTCAACCAAACACAATTTTTCATGCTTCCCACACACAAACATGCTTCAAAAGGTTCTCACAATCATGTTCTCATATAACCACACATCATTCACCAATGAATCATTCAAACTTTACTCATATTCATTCACAATCGCATATTCACAGTTTTTCTCATACAAACACAAATTTCCACCGATTAATTTTGCGATCTGTGATTCCTACACTCACTATATGCATGAATGAATCAAGAACAAGGTTTCAATGGAGAAGATGAGGAAAAGATTTAGTTATACCTTCTTGAATCGAAAACCAAACGGTAGAAGCAAAGATTGATGCGATTCGTCGGGAACTCTTGAAAATAAAACTTCAATGGATGCAAGAACAAGGATGGAAGAAATTTTGGAGAGGTTGAAGAGAGGAAGGAGAGGTGAGGCACGAAAATTATGAGGTAGAATGGGGGCTAGGGTTTAGTTTAGGTGATTATATAGTCCACCAAAAATCAAGCCGACCTCATACGAAGCTTAAATTTGGTCACAACAAAGTAGACACATTCAAGTTCATCCAGTTAAAACTTCTCACTCAAATCATGTCGATTGGTCAGTCAAAACATTAATGCAACTATCTGGTCGGAACATAAAAATTATGGCAGCACTGCGCAGTTCATTTGAAGAATTCACCAAATATTCATCCAATGCCCAATGAGACTGAAATTTTTACAAAACACAGAAGACACTTCGAATTTCATCCAGTTCATAATTCACATCAAAATGAGGTCATTTGTTCGGTCAAATAGAAAACGAAACTTTCTGGGAGAGAATACAAGTTTCAGGCAGAATTGCGTAGTCGACTTCAAAAATTTATTAAAATCTCATCTTTCGTCAAAAGGCGCTGAAATTTACACACCACATAGAAAACACCTTGAAGTTTACTCAGTTAAAAATTCGAACCAAAATAAGATCCTTTGGTCAGTCAAACACACGTCGGAATCCACTGTCCGAATACCACAGTTTTCAGGTCCCAAAATTTCGAAATTAGGGTTTCATCCTCATTCAACCAAACACAATTTTTCATGCTTCCCACACACAAACATGCTTCAAAAGGTTCTCACAATCATGTTCTCATATAACCACACATCATTCACCAATGAATCATTCAAACTTTACTCATATTCATTCACAATCGCATATTCACAGATTTTCTCATACAAACACAAATTCCCACCGATTAATTTTGCGATCTGTGATTCCTACACTCACTATATGCATGAATGAATCAAGAACAAGGTTTCAATGAAGAAGATGAGGAAAAGATTTAGTTATACCTTCTTGAATCGAAAACTAAACGGTAGAAGCAAAGATTGATGCGATTCGTCGGGAACTCTTGAAAATAAAACTTCAATGGATGCAAGAACAAGGATGGAAGAAATTTTGGAGAGGTTGAAGAGAGGGAGGAGAGGTGAGACACGAAAATTATGAGGGAGAATGGGGGCTAGGGTTTAGTTTTGGTGATTATATAGTCCACCAAAAATCCATCCGACCTCATATGAAGCTAAAATTTGGTCACAACACAGTAGAGACATTCAAGTTCATCCAGTTAAAACTTCTCACTCAAATCATGTCGATTGGTCAGTCAAAACATTAATGCAACTCTCTGGTCGGAACATAAAAATTCTGGCAGCACTGCGCAGTTCATTTGAAGAATTCACCAAATATTCATCCGATGCCCAATGAGACTGAAATTTTTACAAAACACAGAAGATACTTCGAATTTCATCCAGTTCAAAATTCACATCAAAATGAGGCCATTTGGTCGGTCAAATAGAAAACGAAACTTTCTGGGCGAGAATACAAGTTTCTGGCAGAATTGCGCAGTCGACTTCAAAAATTTATTAAAATCTCATCTTTTGTCAAAAGGGGCTGAAATTGACACACCACTCAGAAAACACCTTGAAGTTTAATCAGTTAAAAATTCGAACCAAAATAAGATCCTTTGGTCAGTCAAACACACGTCGGAATCCACTGTCCGAATACCACAGTTTTCAGGTCCCAAAATTTCGAAATTAGGGTTTCATCCTCATTCAACCAAACACAATTTTTCATGCTTCCCACACACAAACATGCTTCAAAAGGTTCCCACAATCATGTTCTCATATAACCACACATCATTCACCAATGAATCATTCAAACTTTACTCATATTCATTCACAATCGCATATTCATAGTTTTTCTCATACAAACACAAATTCCCACCGATTAATTTTGCGATCTGTGATTCCTATACTCACTATATGCATGAATGAATCAAGAACAAGGTTTCAATGAAGAAGATGAGGAAAAGATTTAGTTATACCTTCTTGAATCGAAAACTAAACGGTAGAAGCAAAGATTGATGCGATTCGTCGGGAACTCTTGAAAATAAAACTTCAATGGATGCAAGAACAAGGATGGAAGAAATTTTGGAGAAGTTGAAGAGAGGGAGGAGAGGTGAGACACGAAAATTATGAGGGAGAATGGGGGCTAGGGTTTAGTTTTGGTGATTATATAGTCCACCAAAAATCCATCCGACCTCATACGAAGCTAAAATTTGGTCACAACACAGTAGACACATTCAAGTTCATCCAGTTAAAACTTCTCACTCAAATCATGTCGATTGGTCAGTCAAAACATTGATGCAACTCTCTGGTCGGAACATAAAAATTCTGGCAGCACTGAGCAGTTCATTTGAAGAATTCACCAAATATTCATCCGATGCCCAATGAGACTGAAATTTTTACAAAACACAGAAGATACTTCGAATTTCATCCAGTTCAAAATTCACATCAAAATGAGGCCGTTTGGTCAGTCAAATAGAAAACGAAACTTTCTGGGCGAGAATACAAGTTTCTGGCAGAATTGCGCAGTCGACTTCAAAAATTTATTAAAATCTCATCTTTTGTCAAAAGGGGCTGAAATTGACACACCACTCAGAAAACACCTTGAAGTTTAATCAGTTAAAAATTCGAACCAAAATAAGATCCTTTGGTCAGCCAAACACACGTCGGAATCCACTGTCCGAATACCACAGTTTTCAGGTCCCAAAATTTTGAAATTAGGGTTTCATCCTCATTCAACCAAACACAGTTTTTCATGCTTCCCACACACAAACATGCTTCAAAAGGTTCTCACAATCATGTTCTCATATAACCACACATCATTCACCAATGAATCATTCAAACTTTACTCATATTCATTCACAATCGCATATTCATAGTTTTTCTCATACAAACACAAATTCCCACCGATTAATTTTGCGATCTGTGATTCCTACACTCACTATATGCATGAATGAATCAAGAACAAGGTTTCAATGAAGAAGATGAGGAAAAGATTTAGTTATACCTTCTTGAATCGAAAACTAAACGGTAGAAGCAAAGATTGATGCGATTCGTTGGGAACTCTTGAAAATAAAACTTCAATGGATGCAAGAACAAGGATGGAAGAAATTTTGGAGAGGTTGAAGAGAGGGAGGAGAGGTGAGACACGAAAATTATGAGGGAGAATGGGGGCTAGGGTTTAGTTTTGGTGATTATATAGTCCACCAAAAATCCATCCGACCTCATATGAAGCTAAAATTTGGTCACAACACAGTAGACACATTCAAGTTCATCCAGTTAAAACTTCTCACTCAAATCATGTCGATTGGTCAGTCAAAACATTAATGCAACTCTCTGGTCGGAACATAAAAATTCTGGCAGCACTGCGCAGTTCATTTGAAGAATTCACCAAATATTCATCCGATGCCCAATGAGACTGAAATTTTTACAAAACACAGAAGACACTTCGAATTTCATCCAGTTCAAAATTCACATCAAAATGAGGCCATTTGTTCGGTCAAATAGAAAACGAAACTTTCTGGGAGAGAATACAAGTTTCAGGCAGAATTGCGTAGTCGACTTCAAAAATTTATTAAAATCTCATCTTTCGTCAAAAGGCGCTGAAATTTACACACCACATAGAAAACACCTTGAAGTTTACTCAGTTAAAAATTCGAACCAAAATAAGATCCTTTGGTCAGTCAAACACACGTCGGAATCCACTGTCCGAATACCACAGTTTTCAGGTCCCAAAATTTCGAAATTAGGGTTTCATCCTCATTCAACCAAACACAATTTTTCATGCTTCCCACACACAAACATGCTTCAAAAGGTTCTCACAATCATGTTCTCATATAACCACACATCATTCACCAATGAATCATTCAAACTTTACTCATATTCATTCACAATCGCATATTCACAGATTTTCTCATACAAACACAAATTCCCACCGATTAATTTTGCGATCTGTGATTCCTACACTCACTATATGCATGAATGAATCAAGAACAAGGTTTCAATGAAGAAGATGAGGAAAAGATTTAGTTATACCTTCTTGAATCGAAAACTAAACGGTAGAAGCAAAGATTGATGCGATTCGTCGGGAACTCTTGAAAATAAAACTTCAATGGATGCAAGAACAAGGATGGAAGAAATTTTGGAGAGGTTGAAGAGAGGGAGGAGAGGTGAGACACGAAAATTATGAGGGAGAATGGGGGCTAGGGTTTAGTTTTGGTGATTATATAGTCCACCAAAAATCCATCCGACCTCATATGAAGCTAAAATTTGGTCACAACACAGTAGAGACATTCAAGTTCATCCAGTTAAAACTTCTCACTCAAATCATGTCGATTGGTCAGTCAAAACATTAATGCAACTCTCTGGTCGGAACATAAAAATTCTGGCAGCACTGCGCAGTTCATTTGAAGAATTCACCAAATATTCATCCGATGCCCAATGAGACTGAAATTTTTACAAAACACAGAAGATACTTCGAATTTCATCCAGTTCAAAATTCACATCAAAATGAGGCCATTTGGTCGGTCAAATAGAAAACGAAACTTTCTGGGCGAGAATACAAGTTTCTGGCAGAATTGCGCAGTCGACTTCAAAAATTTATTAAAATCTCATCTTTTGTCAAAAGGGGCTGAAATTGACACACCACTCAGAAAACACCTTGAAGTTTAATCAGTTAAAAATTCGAACCAAAATAAGATCCTTTGGTCAGTCAAACACACGTCGGAATCCACTGTCCGAATACCACAGTTTTCAGGTCCCAAAATTTCGAAATTAGGGTTTCATCCTCATTCAACCAAACACAATTTTTCATGCTTCCCACACACAAACATGCTTCAAAAGGTTCCCACAATCATGTTCTCATATAACCACACATCATTCACCAATGAATCATTCAAACTTTACTCATATTCATTCACAATCGCATATTCATAGTTTTTCTCATACAAACACAAATTCCCACCGATTAATTTTGCGATCTGTGATTCCTATACTCACTATATGCATGAATGAATCAAGAACAAGGTTTCAATGAAGAAGATGAGGAAAAGATTTAGTTATACCTTCTTGAATCGAAAACTAAACGGTAGAAGCAAAGATTGATGCGATTCGTCGGGAACTCTTGAAAATAAAACTTCAATGGATGCAAGAACAAGGATGGAAGAAATTTTGGAGAAGTTGAAGAGAGGGAGGAGAGGTGAGACACGAAAATTATGAGGGAGAATGGGGGCTAGGGTTTAGTTTTGGTGATTATATAGTCCACCAAAAATCCATCCGACCTCATACGAAGCTAAAATTTGGTCACAACACAGTAGACACATTCAAGTTCATCCAGTTAAAACTTCTCACTCAAATCATGTCGATTGGTCAGTCAAAACATTGATGCAACTCTCTGGTCGGAACATAAAAATTCTGGCAGCACTGAGCAGTTCATTTGAAGAATTCACCAAATATTCATCCGATGCCCAATGAGACTGAAATTTTTACAAAACACAGAAGATACTTCGAATTTCATCCAGTTCAAAATTCACATCAAAATGAGGCCGTTTGGTCAGTCAAATAGAAAACGAAACTTTCTGGGCGAGAATACAAGTTTCTGGCAGAATTGCGCAGTCGACTTCAAAAATTTATTAAAATCTCATCTTTTGTCAAAAGGGGCTGAAATTGACACACCACTCAGAAAACACCTTGAAGTTTAATCAGTTAAAAATTCGAACCAAAATAAGATCCTTTGGTCAGCCAAACACACGTCGGAATCCACTGTCCGAATACCACAGTTTTCAGGTCCCAAAATTTTGAAATTAGGGTTTCATCCTCATTCAACCAAACACAGTTTTTCATGCTTCCCACACACAAACATGCTTCAAAAGGTTCTCACAATCATGTTCTCATATAACCACACATCATTCACCAATGAATCATTCAAACTTTACTCATATTCATTCACAATCGCATATTCATAGTTTTTCTCATACAAACACAAATTCCCACCGATTAATTTTGCGATCTGTGATTCCTACACTCACTATATGCATGAATGAATCAAGAACAAGGTTTCAATGAAGAAGATGAGGAAAAGATTTAGTTATACCTTCTTGAATCGAAAACTAAACGGTAGAAGCAAAGATTGATGCGATTCGTTGGGAACTCTTGAAAATAAAACTTCAATGGATGCAAGAACAAGGATGGAAGAAATTTTGGAGAGGTTGAAGAGAGGGAGGAGAGGTGAGACACGAAAATTATGAGGGAGAATGGGGGCTAGGGTTTAGTTTTGGTGATTATATAGTCCACCAAAAATCCATCCGACCTCATATGAAGCTAAAATTTGGTCACAACACAGTAGACACATTCAAGTTCATCCAGTTAAAACTTCTCACTCAAATCATGTCGATTGGTCAGTCAAAACATTAATGCAACTCTCTGGTCGGAACATAAAAATTCTGGCAGCACTGCGCAGTTCATTTGAAGAATTCACCAAATATTCATCCGATGCCCAATGAGACTGAAATTTTTACAAAACACAGAAGACACTTCGAATTTCATCCAGTTCAAAATTCACATCAAAATGAGGCCATTTGTTCGGTCAAATAGAAAACGAAACTTTCTGGGAGAGAATACAAGTTTCAGGCAGAATTGCGTAGTCGACTTCAAAAATTTATTAAAATCTCATCTTTCGTCAAAAGGCGCTGAAATTTACACACCACATAGAAAACACCTTGAAGTTTACTCAGTTAAAAATTCGAACCAAAATAAGATCCTTTGGTCAGTCAAACACACGTCGGAATCCACTGTCCGAATACCACAGTTTTCAGGTCCCAAAATTTCGAAATTAGGGTTTCATCCTCATTCAACCAAACACAATTTTTCATGCTTCCCACACACAAACATGCTTCAAAAGGTTCTCACAATCATGTTCTCATATAACCACACATCATTCACCAATGAATCATTCAAACTTTACTCATATTCATTCACAATCGCATATTCACAGATTTTCTCATACAAACACAAATTCCCACCGATTAATTTTGCGATCTGTGATTCCTACACTCACTATATGCATGAATGAATCAAGAACAAGGTTTCAATGAAGAAGATGAGGAAAAGATTTAGTTATACCTTCTTGAATCGAAAACTAAACGGTAGAAGCAAAGATTGATGCGATTCGTCGGGAACTCTTGAAAATAAAACTTCAATGGATGCAAGAACAAGGATGGAAGAAATTTTGGAGAGGTTGAAGAGAGGGAGGAGAGGTGAGACACGAAAATTATGAGGGAGAATGGGGGCTAGGGTTTAGTTTTGGTGATTATATAGTCCACCAAAAATCCATCCGACCTCATATGAAGCTAAAATTTGGTCACAACACAGTAGAGACATTCAAGTTCATCCAGTTAAAACTTCTCACTCAAATCATGTCGATTGGTCAGTCAAAACATTAATGCAACTCTCTGGTCGGAACATAAAAATTCTGGCAGCACTGCGCAGTTCATTTGAAGAATTCACCAAATATTCATCCGATGCCCAATGAGACTGAAATTTTTACAAAACACAGAAGATACTTCGAATTTCATCCAGTTCAAAATTCACATCAAAATGAGGCCATTTGGTCGGTCAAATAGAAAACGAAACTTTCTGGGCGAGAATACAAGTTTCTGGCAGAATTGCGCAGTCGACTTCAAAAATTTATTAAAATCTCATCTTTTGTCAAAAGGGGCTGAAATTGACACACCACTCAGAAAACACCTTGAAGTTTAATCAGTTAAAAATTCGAACCAAAATAAGATCCTTTGGTCAGTCAAACACACGTCGGAATCCACTGTCCGAATACCACAGTTTTCAGGTCCCAAAATTTCGAAATTAGGGTTTCATCCTCATTCAACCAAACACAATTTTTCATGCTTCCCACACACAAACATGCTTCAAAAGGTTCCCACAATCATGTTCTCATATAACCACACATCATTCACCAATGAATCATTCAAACTTTACTCATATTCATTCACAATCGCATATTCATAGTTTTTCTCATACAAACACAAATTCCCACCGATTAATTTTGCGATCTGTGATTCCTATACTCACTATATGCATGAATGAATCAAGAACAAGGTTTCAATGAAGAAGATGAGGAAAAGATTTAGTTATACCTTCTTGAATCGAAAACTAAACGGTAGAAGCAAAGATTGATGCGATTCGTCGGGAACTCTTGAAAATAAAACTTCAATGGATGCAAGAACAAGGATGGAAGAAATTTTGGAGAAGTTGAAGAGAGGGAGGAGAGGTGAGACACGAAAATTATGAGGGAGAATGGGGGCTAGGGTTTAGTTTTGGTGATTATATAGTCCACCAAAAATCCATCCGACCTCATACGAAGCTAAAATTTGGTCACAACACAGTAGACACATTCAAGTTCATCCAGTTAAAACTTCTCACTCAAATCATGTCGATTGGTCAGTCAAAACATTAATGCAACTCTCTGGTCGGAACATAAAAATTCTGGCAGCACTGCGCAGTTCATTTGAAGAATTCACCAAATATTCATCCGATGCCCAATGAGACTGAAATTTTTACAAAACACAGAAGACACTTCGAATTTCATCCAGTTCAAAATTCACATCAAAATGAGGCCATTTGTTCGGTCAAATAGAAAACGAAACTTTCTGGGAGAGAATACAAGTTTCAGGCAGAATTGCGTAGTCGACTTCAAAAATTTATTAAAATCTCATCTTTCGTCAAAAGGCGCTGAAATTTACACACCACATAGAAAACACCTTGAAGTTTACTCAGTTAAAAATTCGAACCAAAATAAGATCCTTTGGTCAGTCAAACACACGTCGGAATCCACTGTCCGAATACCACAGTTTTCAGGTCCCAAAATTTCGAAATTAGGGTTTCATCCTCATTCAACCAAACACAATTTTTCATGCTTCCCACACACAAACATGCTTCAAAAGGTTCTCACAATCATGTTCTCATATAACCACACATCATTCACCAATGAATCATTCAAACTTTACTCATATTCATTCACAATCGCATATTCACAGATTTTCTCATACAAACACAAATTCCCACCGATTAATTTTGCGATCTGTGATTCCTACACTCACTATATGCATGAATGAATCAAGAACAAGGTTTCAATGAAGAAGATGAGGAAAAGATTTAGTTATACCTTCTTGAATCGAAAACTAAACGGTAGAAGCAAAGATTGATGCGATTCGTCGGGAACTCTTGAAAATAAAACTTCAATGGATGCAAGAACAAGGATGGAAGAAATTTTGGAGAGGTTGAAGAGAGGGAGGAGAGGTGAGACACGAAAATTATGAGGGAGAATGGGGGCTAGGGTTTAGTTTTGGTGATTATATAGTCCACCAAAAATCCATCCGACCTCATATGAAGCTAAAATTTGGTCACAACACAGTAGAGACATTCAAGTTCATCCAGTTAAAACTTCTCACTCAAATCATGTCGATTGGTCAGTCAAAACATTAATGCAACTCTCTGGTCGGAACATAAAAATTCTGGCAGCACTGCGCAGTTCATTTGAAGAATTCACCAAATATTCATCCGATGCCCAATGAGACTGAAATTTTTACAAAACACAGAAGATACTTCGAATTTCATCCAGTTCAAAATTCACATCAAAATGAGGCCATTTGGTCGGTCAAATAGAAAACGAAACTTTCTGGGCGAGAATACAAGTTTCTGGCAGAATTGCGCAGTCGACTTCAAAAATTTATTAAAATCTCATCTTTTGTCAAAAGGGGCTGAAATTGACACACCACTCAGAAAACACCTTGAAGTTTAATCAGTTAAAAATTCGAACCAAAATAAGATCCTTTGGTCAGTCAAACACACGTCGGAATCCACTGTCCGAATACCACAGTTTTCAGGTCCCAAAATTTCGAAATTAGGGTTTCATCCTCATTCAACCAAACACAATTTTTCATGCTTCCCACACACAAACATGCTTCAAAAGGTTCCCACAATCATGTTCTCATATAACCACACATCATTCACCAATGAATCATTCAAACTTTACTCATATTCATTCACAATCGCATATTCATAGTTTTTCTCATACAAACACAAATTCCCACCGATTAATTTTGCGATCTGTGATTCCTATACTCACTATATGCATGAATGAATCAAGAACAAGGTTTCAATGAAGAAGATGAGGAAAAGATTTAGTTATACCTTCTTGAATCGAAAACTAAACGGTAGAAGCAAAGATTGATGCGATTCGTCGGGAACTCTTGAAAATAAAACTTCAATGGATGCAAGAACAAGGATGGAAGAAATTTTGGAGAAGTTGAAGAGAGGGAGGAGAGGTGAGACACGAAAATTATGAGGGAGAATGGGGGCTAGGGTTTAGTTTTGGTGATTATATAGTCCACCAAAAATCCATCCGACCTCATACGAAGCTAAAATTTGGTCACAACACAGTAGACACATTCAAGTTCATCCAGTTAAAACTTCTCACTCAAATCATGTCGATTGGTCAGTCAAAACATTGATGCAACTCTCTGGTCGGAACATAAAAATTCTGGCAGCACTGAGCAGTTCATTTGAAGAATTCACCAAATATTCATCCGATGCCCAATGAGACTGAAATTTTTACAAAACACAGAAGATACTTCGAATTTCATCCAGTTCAAAATTCACATCAAAATGAGGCCGTTTGGTCAGTCAAATAGAAAACGAAACTTTCTGGGCGAGAATACAAGTTTCTGGCAGAATTGCGCAGTCGACTTCAAAAATTTATTAAAATCTCATCTTTTGTCAAAAGGGGCTGAAATTGACACACCACTCAGAAAACACCTTGAAGTTTAATCAGTTAAAAATTCGAACCAAAATAAGATCCTTTGGTCAGCCAAACACACGTCGGAATCCACTGTCCGAATACCACAGTTTTCAGGTCCCAAAATTTTGAAATTAGGGTTTCATCCTCATTCAACCAAACACAGTTTTTCATGCTTCCCACACACAAACATGCTTCAAAAGGTTCTCACAATCATGTTCTCATATAACCACACATCATTCACCAATGAATCATTCAAACTTTACTCATATTCATTCACAATCGCATATTCATAGTTTTTCTCATACAAACACAAATTCCCACCGATTAATTTTGCGATCTGTGATTCCTACACTCACTATATGCATGAATGAATCAAGAACAAGGTTTCAATGAAGAAGATGAGGAAAAGATTTAGTTATACCTTCTTGAATCGAAAACTAAACGGTAGAAGCAAAGATTGATGCGATTCGTCGGGAACTCTTGAAAATAAAACTTCAATGGATGCAAGAACAAGGATGGAAGAAATTTTGGAGAGGTTGAAGAGAGGGAGGAGAGGTGAGACACGAAAATTATGAGGGAGAATGGGGGCTAGGGTTTAGTTTTGGTGATTATATAGTCCACCAAAAATCCATCCGACCTCATATGAAGCTAAAATTTGGTCACAACACAGTAGACACATTCAAGTTCATCCAGTTAAAACTTCTCACTCAAATCATGTCGATTGGTCAGTCAAAACATTAATGCAACTCTCTGGTCGGAACATAAAAATTCTGGCAGCACTGCGCAGTTCATTTGAAGAATTCACCAAATATTCATCCGATGCCCAATGAGACTGAAATTTTTACAAAACACAGAAGACACTTCGAATTTCATCCAGTTCAAAATTCACATCAAAATGAGGCCATTTGGTCGGTCAAATAGAAAACGAAACTTTCTGGGCGAGAATACAAGTTTCTGGCAGAATTGCGCAGTCGACTTCAAAAATTTATTAAAATCTCATCTTTCGTCAAAAGGGGCTGAAATTGACACACCACTCAGAAAACACCTTGAAGTTTAATCAGTTAAAAATTCGAACCAAAATAAGATCCTGTGGTCTGTCAAACACACGTCGGAATCCATTGTCCGAACACCACAGTTTTCAGGTCCCAAAATTTCAAAATTAGGGTTTCTTCCTCATTCAACCAAACACAATTTTTCATGCTTCCCACACACAACCATGCTTCAAAAGGTTCTCACAATCATGTTCTCATATAACCACACATCATTCACCAATGAATCATTCAAACTTTACTCATATTCATTCACAATCGCATATTCACAGTTTTTATCATACAAACACAAATTCCCACCGATTAATTTTGCGATCTGTGATTCCTACACTCACTATATGCATGAATGAATCAAGAACAAGGTTTCAATGGAGAAGATGAGGAAAAGATTTAGTTATACCTTCTTGAATCGAAAACCAAACGGTAGAAGCAAAGATTGATGCGATTCGTCGGGAACTCTTGAAAATAAAACTTCAATGGATGCAAGAACAAGGATGGAAGAAATTTTGGAGAGGTTGAAGAGAGGGAGGAGAGGTGAGGCACGAAAATTATGAGGGAGAATGGGGGCTAGGCTTTAGTTTAGGTGATTATATAGTCCACAAAAAATCCATCCGACCTCATATGAAGCTAAAATTTGGTCACAACACAGTAGACACATTCAAATTCATCCAGTTAAAACTTCTCACTCAAATCATGTCAATTGGTCAGTCAAAACATTAATGCAACTCTCTGGTCGGAACATAAAAATTCTGGCAGCACTGCGCAGTTCATTTGAAGAATTCACCAAATATTCATCCGATGCCCAATGAGACTGAAATTTTTACAAAACACAGAAGACACTTCGAATTTCATCCAGTTCAAAATTCACATCAAAATGAGGCCATTTGGTCGTTCAAATAGAAAACGAAACTTTCTGGGCGAAAATACAAGTTTCTGGCAGAATTGCGCAGTCGACTTAAAAAATTTATTAAAATCTCATCTTTCGTCAAAAGGGGCTGAAATTTACACACCAGTCAGAAAACACCTTGAAGTTTACTCAGTTAAAAATTCGAACCAAAATAAGATCATTTGGTCAGTCAAACACACGTCGGAATCCAATGTCCGAACACCACAGTTTTCAGGTCCCAAAATTTCGAAATTAGGGTTTCTTCCTCATTCAACCAAACACAATTTTTCATGCTTCCCACACACAAACATGCTTCAAAAGGTTCTCACAATCATGTTCTCATATAACCACACATCATTCACCAATGAATCATTCAAACTTTACTCATATTCATTCACAATCGCATATTCACAGTTTTTCTCATACAAACACAAATTCCCACCGATTAATTTTGCGATCTGTGATTCCTACACTCACTATATGCATGAATGAATCAAGAACAAGGTTTCAATGGAGAAGATGAGGAAAAGATTTAGTTATACCTTCTTGAATCAAAAACCAAACGATAGAAGCAAAGATTGATGCGATTTGTCGGGAACTCTTGAAAATAAAACTTCAATGGATGCAAGAACAAGGATGGAAGTAATTTTGGAGAGGTTGAAGAGAGGGAGGAGAGGTGAGGCACGAAAATTATGAGGGAGAATGGGGGCTAGGGTTTAGTTTAGGTGATTATATAGTCCTAGGTTTAATCCCATAAATTAATTAATTAATTGTGGAGGAATAAAATAGAGGCCAATAAATATAATCCCACAATTAAAAAGAAGGCAAAATTTCAAAAATTAGGTTAATAAATTCAATAAGGAATTTATTTGGTATTTACTTGGAGAGAAATAGATTCACATTTTAGGAAATAAGTCAATGAATATTCCATAAACAAGGGAACAAAATAAATTAAATCTCCAAGTAGGAAATAATGAGGGAAGGGGCGAAAATCTTGACGGTGTGCACAAGGAAATTATTTAAATCCAAAATTAAATAGAATAGGATTTAAATTTGGTAATTTCTTTATAGGAAAAGACTCCCATAAAATAGGCAGCAATAAAATAGATTTCCCCTAAGGAAATTAAGCTAAAAAGAATTGTGGGATGGAGACACAATAGAAGGAAAATATTCACATCCCCAATTAATTTGGCTTAGGTATTAATTTGGTATTGAAAAAAGGGAATTCCACAAAATAGGAAACAAATATATTCTCCTCTACAAATAGGGGAGGGGGGGCGAAAATTGGCTTACTTAGCCACAAGGAAATAATGCAACTCTTAATTTATTTGGGGTGAAGGAATAAAATGTGGCAAGATTTAATTGGATTTAAAATAAATGAAGGAATCAACAAGGTACCAATTTTATCAAAGAAACTAATTCATCCTCTTAATTCAAGTAGAGGATATCCGAAACTCACAAAAATAATAGGTTAGAGTTTGAGTTTCATGTAGCACAATTTAGGGATAATTTGATTTGGATTTAATTTGGATGAATATCCCAAAACAATTAATTAAATCCAAGAAAATTTCCAATAATTGGAGGGGTCGACAATAGCCACTTTATTTAGCTGGAACAAGATGCATGATATTTATTTAAATTGATTCCCCACATTAAATATAACTAGCACTTCATTCTAATTTCCCCATGACGATTTATTCCACATAATCAAACTCAATCACGTAGCAACAATTTAAATTTCATAAATGAAATTTCCAATCGACATATCTTAAATAAATGTCACAAAATTTGGGATGTTACAATATGACATTCTATTGAAATACAATGTTAACTATGTTAAACGTCAAGCAGTAGTAATGAACTTATTACTTTATTCGGTCATGCTATTTGTCACGACCACCCTTACTAAGGATAGTAAAGACGGGGAACTTGTGATTATGAGGAAACGATAAAGAACAACATTTAATATGAAAACTCAATTAACTTCAAGAGAAAGTGTTTTAGTCTACTAAATGGTTAAGCAGCGGATAAATGTCTCAAAGTACTTAGTGTCATAAAACTTTATAGAGTAATGCGGAACACTGAAAAAAAAAGTTTCAAATAAGGCAGCAGAAAACAAGTATCAAAGGAGAGTCATAGGATGACACTCATGTAAGAAGACACGACGCATCCGGGAATTCCTAAAGCTCGACTCAACATCCGCCGCAAAATCCCACTCAACCTGCGCATAGAGAAAACATATGCAGGACTGAGTACTTGATATACTCAGTGGGCTCATGCCGAATACATTTTATAACAGTTATGTCATCCATACCACAGTGAACTCGAGTTTTACGTTTAAATAAGAAATATCATCGAGTATCACAAAAACAGTTTCATAGTCTGGCCAGACAATCAATCTCCCCACTTTCTCAACAACCTAACAATCAAATCAATCTCCTCACTTTCATAGTCCAGGCCTCTGCCTTTTGTGGCTCTCCCAACCCATCAAACTTTGGGGGTTTTTTCATTCGTAAGGTCTTGATGTATTCCTTATCTTGAGGTTGCGGTAGGGGTGGTGGTGGAGGTGGGGGTTGATTCCCAACACTTCCCTCGGACCGTTCCTCTTCATTTCCCTCTACTCGTGGGCCACGTCTACGTCTCGGTGGCATCTTGATCTAAAACACAAGTTAGCATCGTTGTTAGTATTCGCTGTTATCAAAACAAGGCATCCTTGCATTCATTCACGTGTACGAAACGATAAACCACAAGTGCGCGAAGTCAAACAAAACGTGGAACTTTTATAGAAGCTTGGAAAGGGAAACAAAACATTCGTTCAAGATCAAAAGCAAAAGGGGTACTACTTCTACTCGTTTCTAACAACTTAAGACAGAAATAACCATCGAACTATCTATCGTTATTTTCTTCCTCTTCGGGGTCCTCTTCTTCTTCCGAGTCCTCTTCTTCTTCTTCCGGGTCCTCCTCTTCGTGATACTCGTTAAGCAAACGGAGGTCTTCGTCATCCTCCATGGCATCCCATACGTAATCGTCTTCGAAGCCCGAAACCATTCCTACTCGTGCTCCGGCTTCACCTCCTGTCACGGGTCCAACCTCGACAATGTGTTTATCCTCCCAAACTATCTCGTCTTCCTCCTCTTCCGCCGACGGTGGTAGCTCAAAACGGGAATCGACTAGAGCACACTTCACGGCCTTCAGGAAGTTGTTCATGTCACCGTCCATCTCGTTACTTCGCTGTTCGTACCAAGTGAAACGACTGGCTGTCGCTTCCATCCATTCCTTCCAACTCTCGGGCATTAACCCAACTAGCCATCGTATGCCACCATAAGCCGTCTCATAGTGCCCTTGGATCTCTTTCCACAGGGTTTCAAAATGGGCGACAAACTCTCCCAGGGCTTTTCCCTCCTCTCTGTGGTAGCGGCGGTACTCGTTCCATGCTTGTCACATGCTGACATTATATTGAGCGCTCTTGCGTGCGGTTTGTTTTGTTCGTACCATCTACGCGAAGACGATGATTTTCCTTAGTACACGAAGATTCCTCAAACTACATTTTAACTCGCTGTTTGTGATAGGTCTAAAGCTTGTCACGTATCACTAAATTCGAGATCATCTTAGGGCTTTCTATGTTCACATGCTTACGTCGCTACACTTTCACACACATAACACATACTTAGGACATCGTGTCATTCGTGCTCATGTTCCACATAATCATACCATCACATTATCATATTCACACATAACTTTCATACACATGCATACTCTTGCCAAAACATCATTATCATCACATCATCGATTTCACATTCTTTCAACAATTTAAAACATACCTCACTTTCTTTTGGTTGAGCGTGATGCTTCCGATGTTGAGCCTTCGTGATACTTCTAGTTTAGGGGTACTAATCTAGACTTAAGCTGAAAGAAGACTCTCGGACCAGAGTGAAATAACGAAGCTCTGATACCACTCTGTCACGACCGCCCTTACTAAGGATAGTAAAGACGGGGAACTTGTGACTATGGAGAAACGATAAAGAACAACATTTAATATGAAAACTCAATTAACTTCAAGAGAAAGTGTTTTAGTCTACAAAATGGTTAAGTAGCGGATAAATGTCTCAAGGTACTTAATGGCATAAAACTGTATAGAGTAATGCGGAAGACTAAAAAAAAATAGTTTCAAATAAGGCAGCGGAAAATAAGTATCAAATGAGAGTCATAGGATGACGCCCATGTATGAAGACACGACGCATCCAGGAATTCCTAAAGCTCGACTCAACATCCGCCGCAACATCCTGCTCAACCTGCACATAGGGAAAATATATGCATGGCTGAGTACGTAAAAGGAGTTTAGCTCAATAGCCTAACGGACCCGAATTCGTTTAATAGGGTTTGCGGCCCTTCTCACACCCGAATTTGTTTCACACATAGCCCTATAGCCTAACGGAGCAAGCTCAAACGAACTAGGCATCAGGCAACAATCTCAACATCAAAACAACCATGACATGACATAACACTTTAAGCCACCCTTATAACTCCAATATCACAATTTTGAAACGTAAAAGGAGTTTAGTAAAAGTAAGCCCACCTCGCTTGCTTATACACAATTCACAACTTTATTTCAACTCTTGCTCTTTGTACCCACGTACGCACCACAATCCTTGTCATGCATGCCCTATCGTTCCTTCCATCGTTTTCTTATATTGCCCATCCCAACGTTCATCAATTTAAACGAAACGAACACTCAAGCATACCTCAACGTGCAACACATAACCAAATCATAGGATACGTTCCTTATTCACATATGTATCATGTAATTCACTCAAACTTGTCAACAAAGTTCATTTCAACAAAACCAGAATCTGGCAGAACAACGCAGTCTTTTTGCAAAAATCATTAAAACTCCATCCGACCTCATATGACCCTAAAATTTGGTCACCACACACTAGACACATCAAGGTTTATGCATTTAAAATTTCACACCAAAATCACATCTTTAGGTCGGTCAAATCAAAAACGAAACTCACTGGACGAGAGCACAAATTCTAGCAGGACTGCGCAGTTCAATTGAAAAAAAATTCGTTAAACATTCATCTTTCATCAATTGAGGCTTAAATTTTGACACAACATAGAAGACGCCCTAATACTTTACTCAGTTAAAAATTTGTACCAACATAAGATCGTTTGCTCGGTGAAACACTCGTCGGAACCTACTTTCTGAACACCACAATTTTCATGCTCAACATTTACAAACTAGGGTTTGTCTATCATTCATCCACACATACCTATTCATACTTTCAAACACATATTCATGCTTCAAAAATGACCTCACAACCATGACCTCATATTTATACATAGCATTCACCAATGAATCATCCACAAACTCACACACACACATACATACACGCACATACACATACTTTCTCATGCCAACATCCTTCCCAACCGATTAATTTTTAGGTCTACGATTTCTACACTCACTATATGCATGAGGGGATCAAGACACATGGATTCAATGGTAAGAATGAGAAAGATGATTCAAGTATACCTTTCTCTTGAAAAACAATCGGTAGGAATGACGAATGATGCGATTCTTCGATGAATCTTGAGTTTCCAACTCCAAATGATGCAAGAACAAAGAATTGGTGAAGGATTTGTGGATAGGGTGATGAGAGGGAGGGAGGCGTGTGGGAGAGAGGGAGAGGGAGGAAAAACGTGTGAATGGGGGCTAGGATTAGGGTTCCTCCCTTTTTATATTCTATGATTAATCTCACACTTAAATAAATTAATTATAATTGTGGAGGAATAAAATAAAGGCCAATTAATAAATCCCACAATTTAAAAGGAAGTAGGCGTGTAGAAAAGGGGGAGGGGTTCTCGAAACATTTAATTAGCAAGAGAATTGATTTGGTATTTACTTGGAGAGAAATATATTCACAAAATAGGTGAAAAGATATTGGGTATTTCATAAATAAGGTAACGAGATAATTTAAAAATCTCCAAGTATGGAACAAGGGGGGGGTGTACTTTAGGGAGTAGCAAGGAAATTATTTAAATAGGAATAGAATTTATATTTGGTAATTTTTGTGGTAAAAGACTCCCACAAAATAGGTAATAAATAAATTAATTCCCTAAGGAAATTTATAGGTATATGGGGGCAAAAATTATAGGCCTTAAAGAAGGAAAGAGTCAAATCCTAATTAAAATAGGATATGGAACAAAATATGGTTAGATTTAATTGGATTTTAAATTCAAGAAGAAATTAAACAAGGTACCAATTAAATCTATAAAAATAATTCATCCACCTAATTAATAGGGGATTTTCGAAAATCTCCAAGGAATAGGCTAATGGTCGAAAATCATGTAGAATAAATTAGGGATAATTTGGTTTGGATTTAATTTGGATAAATATCCCAAAAAAATTAATTAAATCCAAAAAAGAAAATATTAATTCCAATAATTTGAAGGGGCCGAAATTCCGAATAAATGGCTAGAACAAAATGCATGATCTCATTTAATTAATTTCCCACATTGGAAAATATAGTACATTATTTCATATAACTCACAACAATTAAAACTCATATTGTTAACTCAAACACATAGAAATTAAATTCCATGAATGAAATTCTAAATCGACAACCACATTAAAGAAAACAAAAGTCACAAGTTTCGGGGTGCTACATCCTTCCCTTCTTAACAGAAATTTCTTCCCGAAATTTGGTCGTCTCACATAAACAATTCGGGGTACTTCTCTTTTCATCTTATCTTCTAACTCCCATGTGGCTTCCTCGGGACCATGGTGTTTCCACAACACTTTCACGGACTCTATTGACTTGTTTGGCACACCATGCAAACGTACAATCTCACTCACGTAGAGCTTAGCTAACTTGTCCGATCCATAGGTGATTCTAATCGGTAAAAAGTGCGCGTTTTTAGTGAGTCGATCGATGATCACCCAAATCGCAGTGCTTCCCCTTTTGGGACTTTGGTAAGCTCGTCACGAAGTCCATGGCTATATGCTCCCACTTCCATTCGGGAATCTCGAGCGGTTTGCAATTTCCCATATGACCGTTGGTGTAAGGCCTTCACTTGTTGACAAGCTAGACATCGCTCCACAAACGATGCTACATCTCCTTCATTCCATTCCACCAAAAACGTTGCTTCAAGTCTCGATACATCTTCGTGCTTCCAGGGTGAGCAGTGTAAGGCGTGTCGTGTGCCTCACTCAAAATCTCATCTTTAAGCGCCTCATCGTTTGGCACACACAAACGTCCATCGAACGTCAAAGCATTATCCGCCTCCTCACGAAAGTGGTCATGTTTCTCGGTTCTCACCTTTGCACGTGTCCTCTTCCAACTTCTCATCACGTCGTTGAGCTTCTATGATCTTGGTTCTTAAGTCTGGCTCAATCACTAGCGTCGCTATTCTTCCTCCTACTGTCTCGGGCGCTTTCACATTCTCCAATTGCATCCTATCGACTCTGCGGATCAACGCTTCCCTCTTGAGTTAGAAAAGAAGCCAGTTGCGGTTGGTTCTTCCTACTCAAAGCATCGGCTACCACGTTCACCTTGCCCGGGTGATAGTGAATACCGCAATCATAATCCTTCACGATCTCTAGCCAACGTCGTTGTCACATGTTCAAACTCTTTCAACTCGAAGAAGTACTTGAGACTTATGGTCCAGTAAAAATCTCACATCTCCCTCCATAGAGATGATGTCTCCAAATATTTAGTGAGTGCACTACTGCTGCTAGCTCTAAATCATGAGTCGGAAAGTTCAGCTCATTAAGGTCTCAATTGCCGGGAAGCATATGCTATCACCTTCCCATCTTGCATCAACATACATCCTAGTCCCACTTTCGACGCGTCAGTATAGACGGCGAAGTCCTCGTCGGTTTCCAACACCGCTAGGACAGGTGCTGTAGTCAATTTCTCTTTCAATAGTTGGAAACTCGCCTCGCATTCCGGCGTCCAAACTACCTTGACTCCTTTCTTCAACAGTTGCGTCATCGGTCTCGCGATCTTAGAGAATCCCTCGATGAAACGTCGGTAGTATACCGCCAATCCCAAGAAACTGCGGAGTTCACTCGGCGTTTTCGGCGACTTCCAATTTTGCACTGCCTCGGCCTTTGCTGGGTCCACTAGAATTCCATTAGTCGTCACGATATGACCAAGAAAGTTCACTCTATTCAACCAGAACTCACACTTACTAAACTTGGCATATACTTCTCCTTCCGCAACGTCTCCAACACCGTTCGCAGGTGCCATCCATGCTCCTCCTCGTTCTACAAGTATACCAACACATCGTCGATGAAGACTAACACAAACTTATCGAGATACTCGTGGAAAACTCGGTTCATCAAGTCCATGAAAAACTGTCGGGGCGTTAGTCAGTCCCAAATGGCATCACGACAAACTCATAGTGGGCCATAACGAGTGCGAAAAGCAGTCTTAGGCACATCCTCTCCGTCGGACATTTAGTTGATGATATCCCGACCTCAAGTCCATCTTTGAGAATACGCCAGCTCCTCGAAGTTGGTCAAATAAATCATCGATCCTTGGGAGTGGTTACTTATTCTTAAAGGTCAACTTGTTGAGCTCACGATAGTCGATGCACATCCTCATCGTTCCATCCATTTTCTTCATGAACAACAAAGGCGCTCCCCACGGTGACACACTAGGTCGAATGAATCCAAAATCTAGCAGTTCTTGCAACTGAATCTTCAATTCAGCCAACTCCTTAGGGGCCATTCGGTAAGGTACTTTCGATACTGGCGCAGATCCAGGTTCCAAATCAATGGTAAACTTCACTTGCCTGTCAGGTGGCGGTCCAGGTAAAGTTTCAGGAAATACGTCGGGAAAGTTCGTACTACGACCACGTCTTCCACCTTCAAGTCCTTCTCATCTTCTCCATTTAAGTACACAAGATACGAGGACGCCCTTTTCTGTTCATCGTGGTTGCTTACAATGCAGAGATTATAGAGGTTTGTCGGTTCATGGAAATCCCATACAAGATAGTCGGCTCGTCGCCAGGAGCTTGGAAAGAAATATGTCTCTCTTTGCAGTGGATCGTAGCGTGATTCTCGGTAAGCCAATCCATTCCCAAAATTATGTCACCTTTCTCCAAAGGCATAACGTGCAAAAGTCGAGCTACTACTCCTAACTCTCCTAACACAAACTCTACGTTCGAGCAAGTTTGCAAAATATCAATTAGACCTCCAATCGGTGAAGACACACTCAACCCAAATCACGTTTAGCAGTAGAGAGTTCTAAGGCATTCACACATGACATCAAAATAAAAGAGTGCGAAGCACCCGTATCAAACAACACGATAATAGGTAGTTGCTGGAGCTTGCCCATACCTGCCAAGTGATCTTTGCCCTTGTTGGCTTGCTGCTCCTACCCTTGATTTCCTCTCAAAGCATATGCCCTTGCCTGTTGTGGGGCCACTTTTCGGATCAGTTGTGGTTGTTGCGGTTGCCTCTGTCCTTGTCCATTCCCCATTCCTCCTTTATTGTTCGGACACTCTCGAGACATGTGTCCGTTTCCACCACAAGCGAAGCATCGGATGCCTCCGACTCTGCACTCCCCAACATGAAACTTGGCAGCACCGGTTGCAGTAAGGTGCCCTCTGTTGATTTCCTCTCTGTTGTGGCACGACTTTTCGGCCATAGTTCTGTGGGTGGTGGAGAGTGGAATGGTGTCGCTTGTTGTCAAAAGGGGCTCGGTTGCCTTCCCACTTCCTCTTGTCTCTATAGTTCGATTGTGGTGCAGGTGGTGTAGGATTTGCCACCCTCTCGTTCTTAGGCAGTGCCTCTTCCACATCTAAGGCGCAACTCAAAATCTCGGAGTAAGAATTTCCTTGGCGGCTGGCCACGGCTACTCTTATCTCGGTTCTAAGGCCAGAGTGAAACTTCGCAGCCATCTTCTCATCTATGTCCACCAACTCGGGTGCATATCGGGTCATCTCACAAAGTGCACGGTCATAATCTGTCACCGTCATGTTTCCATGTTTCCATGTTTCAAGGTGTAGAACTCTACTGTCTTGGCTCGTCTGTAGCTCATGGGGACGTACTTATTATACACCTCCTCCTTCAACTCGTCCTATGTCAACGCCTCTCGGCGGGCAGGGTCCATTATCCTCGCCTGGTTTCCCACCAATGATCAGCAGGCCCAGTCAATTGATAAGTCACGCATGCCAGACGCTCCTTATCAGTGCAAACCATAAACTCAAAAATACGCGCTCGATGTCGCGTATCCAGGCCTCTTCCTTTTGTGGCTCTCCCAACCCATCAAACTTTGGGGGTTTTTCCTTTCGGAAGGTCTTGATGTATTCCTTATCTTGAGGTTGCGGTAGGGGTGGTGGTGTAGGCGGGGGTTGATTCCCAACACTTCCCTCGGACCGTTCATCTTCATTTCCCTCTACTCGTGGGCCACGTGTACGTCTCGGTGGCATCTTGATCTAAACACAAGTTAACATCGTTGTTAGTATTTGTTGTTGTCAAAACAAGGCTTCCTTGCATTCATTCACGTGTACGAAACGATATACCACAAGTGCGCAAAGTCAAACAAAACGTGGAACTTTTATTGAAGCTTGGAAGGGAAACAAACATTTCGTTCAAGATCACAAGCAAAAGGGGTACTCTTCTTCTTCTTCGAGTCCTCTTCTTTCTAACAACTTCAGACAGAAACAACCATCGAACTATCTATCG